>NC_134360.1:9130702-9258202 GCF_048569485.1 Anomaloglossus baeobatrachus | reverse complement strand
ATATGGCCGATAGACCCTTTGGGATTTAGGATGGGTATAGATGGAGGAGGATCCCAAGACAGAGCCTTGAAAGACACTAACCAAGAGAGGCTGTGATGAGGAGGCCGGCAGTGGAAGGAAGGCTCAGACGATGGTTAAGCTGCCATCTCTCTCCTGGTTCCTCCATACACTGGAGCACTCGCCCGGTCAACCGGTTTCTCTACGAGAGTGCTGCTGTCTGATTCTCTGGGGCAGCTCATCCCACAGAGAACTAATGGTTTTTCCAATGTCTGGCATGTTTCATCCTTTCCTCCCCTGACATCACCTGTCTGGGTTTAGTTGGAGGCCATCATACACATTATACAATCAGCCGAGCTCGCCGATATCATTAAGTTCCCCCAATGTTAATAGTGTTTATGGGGGTCTTAAGTTTTGTTAATACAAAGCCACAAGAAGAGGTTGGGGGAAAATTGTGATTGGTTACTTTTAAAACCTGATTCTGATGGATCAGATCCAGTCTTCTATATGGGTCATAACTGGTCACAAAAGATCCTTCTGAGATCCTGTAAACCTAGAAGCCATCGTTCCCTCTGTGAACAGAACCTAAGGGAAGTATTTTGGATATTTTTTGCAGTTTTGGGAAGACCATGTTTCCTACTGATCCTTCTATGAACTGTGGGAAAGTGGATATTAAATTTGAGTGTCCAAAATCTGAACTGGTAACGTTTTATGTAAATCTTCTTTGACGTTGTGATCGTTCCTCGGGCAGGGACGCCGGAGTTCATGGCACCTGAAATGTACGAAGAACATTATGATGAGTCCGTGGACGTCTACGCTTTTGGAATGTGCATGTTAGAAATGGCTACCTCAGAATATCCGTACTCCGAATGCCAGAACGCGGCTCAGATTTACCGGAAAGTCACCAGCGTGAGTGCACTGTATTTATGGTACAAAGTTGCAGTTGAATGGACATTATTATTATTATTATTATTATTATTATTATTATTATTATTATTTTATTTTATTTTATTTTATTTTTTTTAATTTAATTCCACAAAAGTGATGACATTACTTGTGCAGCGGCCGATCATCTGTCCGGTTTCATCACATAAGGCGCTCATCTCTGCCAGCGATTCAGTGCCGATTTTTTGGAACGGTTCCTTTTCTAAAGTTTAGATTGATGCATATTGCAAATCAGACATGCAATTACTTTACGGTGCCCTGCAAAAATCCAAGCCTGAAGCCTGTGTTTTCCGCCATGTAATGGCCTATGTGTTCTAATATACACCTTCCAGCACTCCTGGAGGGTCGCAGATGTATCGGGAATTCTGGGGGAGGAGTTCGGATGGATTCTCCTTCCCTTGATGATAATTTCCTGACCTGCAGGGTCATTGATAATGGATTTGGCCATATGGTGCCTGCATTTAGTCCCTTGTTGGATGGTAATAGTTCCACTGATATTCATCCCGTGGGAAAATGCAGCTTCCATCAGTTTTATGTCCCTTCTATCATTTGTACGAGACTTCCGGGGTTTTTATCTTGACTGATCCTGGTCTCGTACATGAGACAATATGATGTTATATTATCTCCTAGATTGAGACATTCCAATCATTTTGAGAAGTCCTCGCATTAATCACTGGAAACATACGGTGCGCGCTGCTTCTTACTCCAGCTAATGATTACATTCAACTGTTGGACAAATAGAAATCAATCTGCAAATGATCAGTGGCGCTGGTGTCTGCGAGCCGCGCGCCGATCAAGGTCAATTTGCAGGTTGATGAAGCATGAAGAGTTTCCGCGGCTGATGTGCAGGACTTTCCGCTGAGTCACTGGCAATTGCCTCCAGAGTCAAAAGGGAATTTGGTATGTCGCTGAAATAACCGGATTTATTTACTGCGCTTTGGGCTTAATCGCCCGCTTTCAAGGAACTTGGACTCACAGGAGTTCACGGCATCTTTTGGAATGATATTGAGTATAATGCTGCCCAGTTGTGCTACGACGTTAATATAGTAGGTGCATGAATTGGATAGACAGCCTGCAAAGCAAAGGTGATCCATGCAATAAACATGTAGAAAGTAATTTCCGGTGCAGCGCAGTGTATAGCGAGTGGCGGATGTGAGCGGGGAGTGGCTGTCGGTCAGTGCCGGGCGTGGACAGTAACCACCACTTAGCACTTTGAGTGCACGAGGATGATCTGTACTAAATGGAGCATTGGTTTAATTTGTGCTACACATCCAAAGTCATATAATATATATATATATATATATATATATATATATATATATATATATATATATATATATATATATATATATATATATATATATATATATATATATATATATATATATATATATATATATATATATATATATATATATAATATAATCCTTGGATGTGTAGCACAAATTAGACCACTGCTCCATTTAGTTAAGTTCATCCATGTGCACTCAAAGTACTAAGTAGCACAATATGGTTTCTACAACCTGTTAATATTCTCCAGGTATAAACACTGTGAAACTCACCTGAAAAATGACTGTCAATTTTGATACTTATAATACAACTTTAAAGAATTACTATAGAAACAAGACAATTTGGCGTTTGCTCTTATCTGGGAAGTGTTTCTGACCTTGATGGCTCCTTTCCAGAGACCCCCTTCTCCTTTGCAGCCATCATTATCTGCTGTTCTTAGGTCCTTTTCCATTTTCGCCAGCAACACGGATAGAAGTGAAGCCTGTACATGAGATCTGATTTATCATGTACAGTATATATGGGATTTCTTGAGAATTCAAAGCCAATTAGGCCGCCGTCTGTTGTGTGAAATGTTTGTCTGCGGCGGTCTGTCATCTGCTCCCGCAGCAATGGTCGAATTGTCTAATGTGTTCAATGTAATTACCCGGAGTTTAACAAGAAGCCGGTAATAAACGCTCAGTCGTGTGCGCAGATTATAGACGTGAGTGACATCCGCGCGGTGCAGACATCTGGATGTAGCTTGTGCGTCTGGTACTGGAGATTAATGTATGGAGACATTTTTGCATTTGTAGATTAGTTCCTATAGACGTTCAGATTATGTCAGCACCAGTTTACATATAGAATATATTAATTTCTTATGTTGTGCGGCGCAGACCATTACACATTTATCTGAGGCCATGAAACTTCTTCGCCATTGACCCCCCCCCCCACCTGAGTGAAGGGGCCGCTGGGTCTATGAGTGGGCATCTCACATGGGGGATATGGTACACGTTAATGTTTTTGATGGGAGTCCCCGTTTACATGTTTTCCAGGGGTCCTGAGAGCTGATAAATGCTGTTTTTCAGGACCCTGGTCTAGCAGCCATATCTGAATCCATGGCAGCTGGACGGGATAGCGGCGGCATCTCCTACCGGCGGCATCTCCTACCGGCGGCATCTCCTACCGGCGGCATCTGCAGCTCTCGTTTTGTTTGCTGGCCTGGTGCGACATCATGGTCTATACGAACAGTAGTGCCGACCTTATGCACTGTGGATGAGATACTGGAACATTGACGAACTGTTATGGATTCAATCAGTATAGAATCTTGGAAGAAAAAGCAATGTTATATAAAAAGGCGACTATTACATTTACATTGCAAGTTTTAAGCTGCTATCACTATGAGAACCTGCTCTATACACATTATATACATTGCTAACGACTGAGCCAACATGGAGGCTCAGTGGTTAGCATTGTTGCTTTGCAGCGCTGGAGTGCTGTGTTCAAATCCCACCAAGGAAAACCTCATCAATGTATGTATGTATGTACGTATTTATATTATACATATGATATATATATATATATATCTCATATGTACAGTCATATGAAAAAGTTTGGGCACCCCTATTAATGATAACCTTTTTTCTTTATAACAATTTGGGTTTTTGCTATTTCAGTTTCATATATCTAATAACTGATGGACTGAGTAATATTTCTGGATTGAAATGAGGTTTATTGTACTAACAGAAAATGTGCAATCCGCATTTAAACAAAATTTGACCGGTGCAAAAGTATGGGCACCCTTATCAATTTCTTGATTTGAACCCTCCTAACTACTTTTTACTGACTTACTAAAGCAGTAAATTGGTTTTGTAACCTCATTGAGCTTTGAACTTCATAGGCAGGTGTATCCAATCATGAGAAAAGGTATTTAAGGTGGCCACTTGCAAGTTGTTCTCCTATTTGAATCTCCTATGAAGAGTGGCATCATGGGCTCCTCAAAACAACTCTCAAATGATCTGAAAACAAAGATTATTCAACATAGTTGTTCAGGGGAAGGTACAAAAAGTTGTCTCAAAGATTTAAACTGTCAGTTTCCACTGTGAGGAACATAATAAGGAAATGGAAGAACACAGGTACAGTTCTTGTTAAGCCCAGAAGTGGCAGGCCAAGAAAAATATCAGAAAGGCAGAGTAGAAGAATGGTGAGAACAGTCAAGGACAATCCACAGACCACCTCCAAAGACCTGCAGCATCATCTTGCTGCAGATGGTGTCAATGTGCATCGGTCAACAATACTGCGCACGTTGCACAAGGAGAAGCTGTATGGGAGAGTGATGCGAAAGAAGCCGTTTCTGCAAGCACGCCACAAACAGAGTCGCCTGAGGTATGCAAAAGCACATGTGGACAAGCCAGTTACATTTTGGAAGAAGGTCCTGTGGACTGATGAAACAAAGATTGAGTTGTTTGGTCATACAAAAAGACGTTATGCATGGAGGCAAAAAAACACGGCATTCCAAGAAAAGCACTTGCTACCCACAGTAAAATTTGGTGGAGGTTCCATCATGCTTTGGGGCTGTGTGGCCAATGCCGGCACCGGGAATCTTGTTAAAGTTGAGGGTCGCATGGATCCAACTCAGTATCAGCAGATTCTTGACAATAATGTGCAAGAATCAGTGACGCAGTTGAAGCTACGCAGGGGATGGATATTTCAGCAAGACAATGATCCAAAACACCGCTCCAAATCTACTCAGGCATTCATGCAGAGGAACAATTACAATGTTCTGGAATGGCCATCCCAGTCCCCAGACCTGAATATCATGGAACATCTGTGGGATGATGTGAAGCGGCTGTCCATGCTCGGCGACCATCAAACTTAACTGAACTGGAATTGTTTTGTAAACAGGAATGGTCAAATCTACCTTCATCCAGGATCCAGGAACTCATTAAAAGCTACAGGAAGCGACTAGAGGCTGTGATTTCTGCAAAAGGAGGACCTACAAAATATTAATGTCACTTTTATGTTGAGGTGCCCATACTTATGCACCTGTCAAATTTTGTTTAAATGCAGATTGCACATTTTCTGTTAGTACAATAAACCTCATTTCAATCCAGAAATATTACTCAGTCCATCAGTTATTAGATATATGAAACTGAAATAGCAGAAACCCAAATTGTTATAAAGAAAAAAGGTTACCATTAATAGGGGTGCCCAAACTTTTTCGTGTGTGTGTGTGTGTGTGTGTGTGTGTGTGTGTGTGTGTGTGTGTGTGTGTGTATATATACATACATACATACATACATACATACATACATACATACATACATACATACATACACACATACATACATACACACATACACACATACACACATACATACACACATACACACATTTACATTATATATATATATATATATATTAGTGTGTGTATATGTATAGATAATATAATTTCCCGTGTTCTTTGCTTTCCTCCCACACTCCAAAGACTGACAGGTAATGTAGATTGTGAGCCCCGATGGGGACAGTGACAATAATGTCTGTAAAACTCTGCGGAATATAATTTTGTTATATTAAGTAAATCCATTTTCATATTCCCCCTTTTTTGCAGGGTGTGAAACCAGCGAGCTTTGAGAAAGTATCAGACCCCGAAATCAAAGAGATAATTGGGGAATGCATCTGCAAGAACAAGGAGGAGAGGTGAGGGGTGAGGTTATCTGTGTTATGTGAATGTGGCTCTGTTTACAGTCGGGTTATTTTGCCCGTGGAGCTTCTGTGGTTACGGTCCAGGATCACAATAGAAAGATTCTCATCGACCGGTCACCGCATTTATACCGCGCCGGTCCCGACAATTTATTTTCTGAAATTCAGCAAAACTGTGGCCAGGACTGGAGAATGGCGGCACGGGGGTGAAGAGGCTTCTTATATATAAAACAAATAACCTCTCAAGAAAGGAAAATGCTGAACCTCGGAGCAGATCTGTATATTAGAAGCTGGAGTGAAGCGGTTCCCATAGACAATGGCTGATCCAGCGCCGGCCACGCAGAAATTACAAATAGCCGGCCGAAATGTGTCACTTTGTAGAAAATAAGAAATCAGATTGTCCAATAATGCAATATTTATTTTCCAAAAGATGCGTGATGTCTGATCAGAGGGTGCAGCCGATGTCTGTATCCAAATATAAAGAGCACTGGGTTCGTTTTTCGTTGTTTTTTTTTTTTGTTAAACCTCCCTGAAACCGCACCAGTTATGGATCACCACGTGTATATACAGTTTGTGCACCCCTGGTCATCATTACTGTTGTTGTGAACAGTTAAGTTGAAGATGAAATGATCTGTAAAAGACATTACACTAAAGGTGACACATTCTCTTTGTATTTTAGACAAAAAAAAAATCATCTTTTACTTTTGACCAATTTTTGCCTTTATTTGTAAATATTTTCTATATTTTCCTTTGATGACACTGCAGATCTGACCCTGTGATTAGAATGTGCAGTGTCAGTGCGCAGCTTGTATAACAGTGTAAGTAACAGAACACAGCCATTGTCAGAACCGCTACAACAAAAGTACACCCCTAAGTGAAAATATTAAAATTGTGCCCAATTATCCATTCAAGTCATGTGATTCATTAGTGTTACAAGGTCTCAGAACAGGCCTCGCCATGGCCGACCACAGAAGCTGAGTGCAAGAACGCAGCGTCTGTTCTTATAGACATATGAGTGCAGCCAGCATTGCTGCAGAGGTTACAGGGGTGGGGGGTCCGCCTGTCATTGCTCAGACCATACACCGCACACTGCAGAGGTTACAGGGGTGGAAGGTCCGCCTGTCATTGCTCAGACCATACACCACACACTGCAGAAGTTACAGGGGTGGGGGGTCCGCCTGTCATTGCTCAGACCATACACCACACACTGCAGAAGTTACAGCTGTGGGGGGTCCGCCTGTCAGTGCTCAGACCATACACCACACACTGCAGAGGTTACAGGGGTGGGGGGTCCGCCTGTCAGTGCTTAGACCATACACCACACACTGCAGAGGTTACAGGGGTGGGGGTCCGCCTGTCATTGCTCAGACCATACACCACACACTGCAGAAGTTACAGCTGTGGGGGGTCCGCCTGTCAGTGCTCAGACCATACACCACACACTGCAGAGCTTACAGGGGTGGGGGGTCCGCCTGTCAGTGCTCAGACCATACACCGCACACTGCAGAGATTACAGCTGTGGGGGGTCCGCCTGTCAGTGCTCAGACCATACACCACACACTGCAGAGGTTACAGGGGTGGGGGGTCCGCCTGTCAGTGCTTAGACCATACACCACACACTGCAGAGGTTACAGTGGTGGGGGTCCGCCTGTCAGTGCTCAGACCATACACCCCACACTGCAGAAGTTACAGGGGTGGGGGGTCTGCCTGTCAGTGCTCAGACCATACACCGCACACTGCAGAGATTACAGCTGTGGGGGGTCCGCCTGTCAGTGCTCAGACCATACACCACACACTGCAGAGGTTACAGGGGTGGGGGATGTGCCTGTCAGTGCTCAGACCATACACCACACACTGCAGAGGTTACAGGGGTGGGGGTCCGCCTGTCAGTGCTCAGACCATACACCCCACACTGCAGAAGTTACAGGGGTGGGGGGTCTGCCTGTCAGTGCTCAGACCATACACCGCACACTGCATCACATTGATCTGCATGGCTGTTGTCCCAGAAGGAAGCCTCTTTTAAAGATGATGCAAAATCCGGTATATGTGTAGGAGAAGAAAGGGTTAATTTGCGCTGCAAGGTCTGTAATATCCACCAGCTCCGGGATGTCGCCATGGAGGATGAAGAGGATCCAGCGGCTCCTGTGAAGCTCTAGAGAGGTAATGCAGTGCTGGAAAATAATGGAGGCCACTCAAAATATTTACACTTTGGGCACAATTTGTTACTTTTTTTCCAATTTAAAGTTTTATTAGTTTTCAAAGGAAAGAGTACAACAACATTGCAGACCATTGAATACAAATTTGATAAACAAGGAGCCATCACGGCGGCTGAAGGCCTCAGGCTCAGTAATCTTTACATCTGTCATTGAGGAAATAATCGAACAACATGACTTTCTAATAGAGAACAAGAAACCAAAGTGAAGGTAAAGAAAGATGAACAAGGAAGAGAGTGGATCAGAAGTGAGTGGGGGAGTCAAGAGGGGGAGAACCGTGGGGGGAAAGGTGTGGATAGGAGTGTATTGGCCGAGACTGGCGTCCCGTCTGTTGGGCGTAAACCTGAAAAGAAAGAAAATGACTATGGAAGGTGTGGCAAGCCGAGGGTCCTGTTTACTGAGGGTCAACGAGGGCAAGAAACCTTGGGTCAGAGAGAAATGATTCCCACTGATACCATTTAGAGGAGGTTTCCACTAGCTGGCCCCGCGATTGAGCCATTACCATCTCCATGCGGTGTATTACATTTACTTCTGTCACCCATTCCTCTATGGACGGGGGGGGTAGGGTCTTTCCAACGTCGTGGGATTACTGTCTTGGCGGCCTGGAGGAGATGTCCAGTAAGAGATTTTTTATACACCTTTTCTGGTATTTTAAACATAAACAATAGGGCTGCCTCGGGGCGACTAGGGACTAAGATCCCCGTGACCTCCTGGATGCCCACTAGCACCTTGCTCCAGAAGGCCGCCAAGCTCAGACAGTACCACCAGATATGGGCCATGGTACCTCCCTGTGCTCCGCACCGCCAGCATGTGTCAGGGATTTCGGGGCACCACATATGAAGGGATGACGGGACCCTGTACCACCTGGAGAGGATTTTGTAGCAAGTCTCTTGCATTCTCGTTGCAACCGCGGACTTGTGGGTCAAGTGGAAGCATCGTTCCCATTGATCGCTGGAGAATGTCTGGCCGAGCTCTGCCTCCCATGCAGTACAGAAGCGAGGAAGTGGTATCTCTGCTGCTGCTGTCAAGATCCCATAAATCCTTGATATTGCATGTCTAGTGTCAGGTGTCCCTGTACAGATAAGTTCAAAAGGGGTTGGGGATGAGGGACGAGCTAGGTCTGGCCCCTGCGTGGTTATGAAGTGTTTAAGTTGGGCATATTCAAAGTAGAACCACATCTTAAAGTCTCTCTGCCCCACAATGTCCGGAAGTGGGAGAAGAACCCCATCTGGTGCCACCTGTCCCAGTCTCAGGGGGTTCTGTTTTGAGCTTCCCAAAAAATTATTAGACGATGCCCCTGGTAAAAAGTCAGGGTTATCCGTCAGTGGCATAAGGGGTCCCCGGGGTTGGAGAAGGCGCTTAATCCGTGGCAGTGAGTGTACTGATTGTAGTGTTTGTTTAGTGGTGTAGGACATTCCTATCTTATGTTTGGTGAGAAGTGGCCAGTTCCACGGCAGGGTTAGAATAGATAAGGGGCACAGGTCGTGTGCCAGGCGGACCCAGAGCTTCGATCCGGAGTTATGCAGGAGGTCTAGGACCCTGGCATGGGCAGCAGCCAGATAATAATGACGACAGTCAGGCAGCCCCACCCCTCCCGCCCCCTTGGTCCTAGTTAGGACATTCCTCCCGAGACGGGACCGCCCCTTGGACCACACAAATTTGATTAAACAAGCGCTGTAACTTTACCCAATACGACGCCGGGACATATACCGGGACCGTCTGGAGTAAGTAGAGCAGTCTGGGCAGGGCTGTCATCCTGAGGGCACTGATCCTACCGAACCATGAGAGGGTAGCTCTATGCCATACAGTCAGGTCCCTCTCAAGCTTGGAGAGAAAATTTTGAAAATTAAGCTGGAAAAGTCTGGTTATGTCAGATGGGATAGTGATACCTAGGTAGCCGATACTGCCGTGTGGTGGCCATTTGAAGGGGAAGTTTGGTTTTATAGCATCTACTGTTGCTTGGGAAAGTGATATGTTTAGGGCTTCAGATTTGTCAAGGTTGATTTTAAAATTGGACCATTTGCTAAAACGATTGAGTTCACGCATTAAGGATGGAAGGGAAGTGAGTGGGTTTTGCACGTAAATAAGGAGATCGTCCGCGAAGGTGGCGCATTTATATTCTTGAGTGGCAATTTTAATCCCCTGTATGTCGGGGCTAAGCCGGATGGCCGACAACAGATGCTCCATGACTAAGATATAGAGCAATGGGGATAGGGGGCATCCCTGTCGAGTCCCGTTATGGATATTAAAGAGTCTCGACAGGGTGCCATTATTTTAAGACGCGCGGTCGGGGAACAATATAAGGCCAAGATTTTAGATGAGAAGGTTGGACCAAAACCAACATGGGACAGAGTCTGAGAAATTGAATGCCAGGAAATTCTATCGAATGCCTTTTCGGCGTCTAACGATAACATCATCATGGGGATTTTTTGGGTGTGGGCATGTTGGACCAGGTCTAGGGTTTTTAGGGTGTTGTCCCTTGCTTCCCTACCAGGAACGAATCCTGCTTGGTCCAAGTGCACCAGGTCTGGCAAAAGGGGATTGAGTCTATTTGCAAGAAGCTTAGCATAAATCTTCAAATCCGCATTGAGCAACGATATTGGTCTGAAGCTGCTACATGCGGTAGGGTCTTTACCAGGCTTTCGGAGTAAAGCCACATGAGCTGTCGTGGTGTGGGGAGGGAATGGGGTCTCATCTGATATAGCGTTAAAAGAAAGAAGCATTAGGGGTGCTAACTGTTCTGCAAACGTCTTATAAAATTTGGCTGGGAATCCATCCGGGGCGGGACTTTTGTTACCGGGTGTATCACGGATTACAGACAGGATGTCCTCAAGTAGAAATGGCTTCTCGAGGTCCTCAATTGTGGACTTATTAAGAGGTTTAAAGGGAGAGGGCATTGTAGGGGGCTTGTGGTCTATCTCAGGAGGCCCAGGGGTCAGATTATATAGTTTGGAATAGTAAGCGTGGAAGGCAGAAGAGATATCAGGGGTAGCATAGAGCATCTCGTCTCTTGTATTTTTAATGCAGGGAATTAGAGTGTGGGCTTTCCCTTCCTTCAGTGCATTTGCCAATAGTCTGCCCGGGTTATCCCCGAATTCATAAAATTTCCCCTTTCCCACTTGCAACAGGCGCTGGTATGACAAATCCAACAATTTCTTGACCTGCAGTCTGGCCTGCAGGAGGGCCTGTAAGGTAGCGGCTGATAAAGCTCGCTTATGAGCAAGCTCTAACCCCGAGACCCTGCGGAGGGCCTCTGCTAGATTCTGGGCTTTTTCTTTTTTAATACGGGCTCCGTGTTTGATGAAAGTGCCCCTCAAGACGCACTTCAGTGCCTCCCACTTAAACGTGGGGGCTGTGTCGTCCGCCAAATGATCCTCTGAAAATTGAGTGATCGTGGTCTGCACATCAGAAACACAGAGCTCATCCATGAGCAAAGATTCATTAAGTCACCATGTTCCCGCAGGAGCTGGGAGGGAAGGGACCTCTACCTCGCAGTATACTGGGGCGTGGTCTGACCACAATATGCTGCCTATTCCAGCCTGTCGGACCCAAGGGAGGGCATTGTGCTGTATGAAGATGTAGTCTATACGACTGTAGGAGTCTTGTGAGTGCGAGTAGAAACTATAGTCTCTCTCTGACGGATGTGTTATTCTCCAAGTGTCAAGCAGCTGGATGCTTAACAGAACTTTTTTGATACGTTTGATGGTGGTGTATGAAATGCTGGACTTCCCCTTGGAGTTATCTAATGTAGGGTCCAGAGTAGCATTAAGGTCAATACAGAGAATTGCTGTACCTCTAATTAGGGGCGTCGCAGTGTCGGCAAGGCTAGCCAGAAAGTCATCTTGTCTCTGGTTTGGGGCGTAAGCATTTATGATTGTGAATGTTTGGTCTCCAGCTATCAGTGAAAGGATAATATACCGTCCCGTACCGTCTGACGTGCAGTTTATAATTTGATGTGGGAGAGACTTGTGAATTGCAATCGCCACTCCCTTTGAGCGGGATTCCGGGTTATCTGAAAATAACCAGGTTTGGTAGTATTTGTTCTTTAAGATAGGGGCGTGTCCCTGTTTGAAATGCGTTTCTTGAAAACATACTATTTTCACCTTATGCTTGTGGAAATGGTAGAGGACCTGTGCTCTCTTCTCCGGCACGTTAAGACCCTTGGCATTGAAGGAGGCAATTGTCAGGTTGGCCATCTGTAAAAGATTGAAGTGTTATAGGTACATGAGATATAAGGATGGACTAGCCCATCTCGGCCACCATTTGGGGAGAGAGAAGGAAGTGTGAACTGTGGAAGGCAGATGGAGAGTAGAAAGAATAGGGGTTGAAGCAGAGAAAACAGCAGGGGTATAGCCCCCGCACAACACACTAGCTGAGAACAAACGTTCCGGGGGAGCTTGTCCGCCTCACCCGGGCAAGACAGAGGGTCCCGATCTACTTGGGGGAGAAAAAGATCAGACATAACCGTTGATAGCTCCGTAGTATACTGTTAACATTAGAGATTACCATAAACACTGGTGTATATAACCAAAAGTTTGAGTAATAAGGGCCTTGGGCAATCGGCAGGTTGGAAAGTAAAGTCTATGGACTTAGCTGGTTAAAGTTTATGATACATTGGATAGTCCCCAATATCTTGACATTTATCTCGGACGGCCCAATCTCCGGCCCCGAGTCTCTCTCGGGGGGAGTCCCCTTGCATGATCGGGAGATGGATTTGCGTGGGGAGGGGCTGGGCGTTCCCTTGGGACCCACGGTTGGAGCAAGGTGGTGGGCCATTGAGAGATGGAGATTGGGGGCAGACCCAGGTTTGAGGTAAAGGATGGGAGGTCTTCTGGTGACCGCATTACCCACCATCTTGAATTTTTCTGTACCGACAGAGAAAAGGGGAAACCCCGACGAAACGGGAGACCCCTTTCTCTGATGACATCCAGCAAGGGTTTGAGAACCGCCCTCTGAGCTAAGGTGTGTCTCGAAAGATCCGGCATGATGCGTATTGTAGATCCATTGTACGTTAGGGACTGTTTCTTTCGAGCTGCTTGAAGGATAGCTTCCTTTGCTGCAAAATAGTGCACCCTGCATACAATGTCTCTCGGGCGGGGGTCCCCTGGGTACGGGGGGCGCAATGCCCTATGAGCTCTGTCAAGTTCCAGGGGGGCCCCGGGTGGTCTTTTTAGCAGATTATTAAAGCTTGAAATAAGGACTGAAGGTATGTCAGGAGGGGCAATTGACTCCGGCAGGCCCCTGATACGCAGGTTATTTCTTCGATTTCTATTCTCTAAGTCGTCCATGTGCTGTTGGAGAGAGAATAGCTGCTTGGATTGAACCTGCAGTGTGGCTTGGACAGATTGGATGTCAGCCTGAGATGTTGATTGTTGGTCTGTAAGGACATCCACTCTTTGGGTGAGCGAGGAAAGGTCCATCCGTAGCTGAGCAAATTCTTGCTTACATTCTGCCACTACCTGGTTGGCCAAAGCAGCTATATCGTTTTTAGTGGGCATTGCTTGGAAAAGGGACCGTAGGTCTGCTAAGGATGCTGGACGCTCTTCATTTATCACATTAGTGGAGAAAGATGTTGTGGAAAAAGAGCGGATAGAGTCCTGCAGAGCTGGGTCATATAGTATTTGTGAACTTCTAGAGATGCTTGTATTTCCTCCCAAGTGTGCTACTGTGGTAATCTGTTGTGGGGGGGGACCCAGATAACCTGGGCCCATCGTTCCACTGACCTTTAGTGGTTGCCACCAGGCTACCTCCCGGGCCCGTCAGGCTATTTTCCCTTGAGGAGCCCGTGGACCACCTCGCAGGGGGTGTATTAGGAGGGGGCCCCTGGAGGTTCCCCCCAGTCTGATCTTGGGGCTCTTGGATGCTGTAAGATCCCCTCTTCTCCACATTAGTGCCCGTATATGGTGGTGTTACAGGGGGGGCCGTCAGATAAATAATTGTGCCTTTTGCAGATGATGGGGGGCTGCCGTCGCCAGCCATAACTATGCCCCTTCCCCCCTCTCCCAGTCCAGTTATCGCCTGCGGGCTGGAGGTATTGGTATGCGGTGGGGCAGGGGTGTCCGGGTTTTGTTTCTTATCCCCATCGGTGGTGCTGGTGACAACGCGGGAGACTGATGACCGCGGGGCCCCCTCACTCTGGGAGCGCTGCTGCAGCGGATGTTTCCCGGGCGCCGCTCCAGAGCCTGTCTGCGTGTGTGCTGCAGGCTGAAGAGGCATTAGGCACCTGGAGGCAACCGGAGGTAAGTCGATGCTCTGCCGGCCACCGGGAAGTTCTATTCCCATCGTGGGCTGCGATGAAGGAGCAGCGGGCGGTGATGCTGCCGCTGAGGGGTCATCTTGCTGACGCTACAGGGCCTGGTCTGGAGGCGTACGGCGGCCATCTTGGAATGGGGTCTGTGATTCATGTTGTCGGCCGCTCCTCCGCACATCACCCAGCCCGTGACCATCAATGCTGTCGTTAGTCACCGCGGCTCCCCCGGGTCCCCGCGACTCCACCGTCAACCCCCGCCTCTCCACCGACGTCTTGAAGCCGTCAATTTGCCCATTTTGGAGTCTTGGGCCAGTGCTATGGGGTTCTGCAGAGAGGAGCTCAGAGAAGCTGCTTCCTCACTCGGCCATGTCCGGCTCCGCCCCCACAATTTTGTTACTTTTTTACTTAATGGTGTGCTCACTTTTTTTTTTTTTTTGCCAGTGGTTTAGACATTAATGCTGTGATGAGTTATTTACCCTGTTCTACAAGCTGCGCTGTACATTGTATCACAGGGTGAGATCTGCAGCGCTGTCCCAGAAAAGATATAATAAAATACCTACTAAATTGTGAGGGGTGTACTCACTTTTGTGATATACAGTGTGTGTGTGTGTGTGTGTGTGTGTGTGTGTGTGTGTGTATATATTTACAATTTTCAGTTGGAGCGACGTAGTCTTTACTCTTTGATATGGAGAAGTATCCTCGTACATATTTAACAAAACCAAAAAAATGAGCTGGAGCACAAGTTGGTTTACACGCGGTGTATATGAGCGCGTTCACACTGTGGCCATTAAACAGACAAAACCGAATATAGAAATGGCATGATCATCTACCCTGCAATAAGTGAGGAAATGGTAATGGTGCATATAAATAACATAGGGGCCTAGGAACAAAGAAAGTGTCTAAGCCGTCCCACCGCGACGAGCTGCACCCCGACCGGACGGTCCAAACCTCTAGAATATTTTGTACCAGCTTTGCGTCCTTCTATCCCATTACAGCCTATGGACGGTTGCAGACAATTTTGCTTGTCACCTGTTTGCTGCTATTGTTGAATCTTGCGTTATTTGCTCATTTTTCTGCGTTATCAGAAAAAAACATTGCAAAAACGCTGAAAGAATTGACCGGCTTAGATAGCTAAAATTTTCATGGAAAAAATAAGCAGCGCATGCGTGAGCCTTAAGAAACCGCATTCACTTTGCTGTTTTGTGAAGCGCTACTTTTTACCACGGGAAAATAGCGCAGCGTGTGAACGAGCCCCGGGTGCAGCCGCCTGCGCTGCATCACATTGCTCCACATATGCGGTTATCTGACGCCACATTCTGCCGGGGTTCTGCGTCCTCTGAGCCTTTTGTGTTGTTTTTCACCTTTTCATGACCACATAATGGATGGATGTTACCATGGAGATTCATCAAATTTTGTGCTCGGATTAGGTTTGTACAAATAATGTTGAAATCTGAACAAGCAGAGTTCATGGTAATGTCATTGCTGACGTGCCATCGTGTACCGACCTGCATTTCTCACGTTTCTGGCTTTCCACTACGGCTGCTGCTTATGTTTCCCATAATAAGGGCCTAATCTCTTGTGTGAGGGGCGCGGTGGTCCGGCATGTGGTACCGCTCCACTAATGGAATGTGCGACTGCTAGCAATTCCAAAATCTGCGCTCTATCCGCATAGATCGTGCTCGCTCCACCATGGCGCCAGTCACACCCCGGACACACTGCTCCCTGCTCTTGTGATCGTTGGGTGTCCGGTGGTCACATCTCTGACAATTTGAGGCCAGTTTCATATGTCTGTTTTTGTTTTTTGGGGTTTTTCTTCCCCGGTTCTTGCAGACCAATTATCTGCTAAGAGAATAGACCTGTCCTGCTCTGATCCATGTTACGAATCCGTCACCAATGCAAGTTAATGGCCACGTGAAAAAAAAAATGTGGCTGTCACCTGTGTGTGGTCTGTAGAGGCGATTGTGCTTCTTGTATGAAAAAACGGAGACTCTGAACAAACATGGATCCAGCACACTGAAAAAAATCCTGCACCGTATTCACCTATAAGAAAAAAGTGATGTGTGACTCGGGTCTTGCGGTCATTACTAGAGATGAGCGGATATTGCAGGAATGTGATCCAGCTGCCGGACGGGACCCTGTGAGCGGCCTCCTACCTGCTGGCATCCACCGGAGTGGCACAATGACAGAATGCGTCACGCTGCAAGGATGATGTCGCACCAGGACCGGTAACGAGGGGAGCCGGAGATGCAGGTAGGAGGAGGTTCGGAGGGCTCCGATCCGGTGGTCTCGTAGTACTGACCGATCCTGTTAATAGATTTGGTCATCGGAAGTTATCCACTTTCCTATGGAGTGAAACCAAAGCAGGAGACAAGTGTCAGATAAATTCACACACGGCACATTTTTTGCAAAAATTTTCACAACTGTCCAACTCATTGGAGAAACGACGCCGTCAGATGCATAAAACTAATTATCAGTCCCAGCAATTTACATGATATCTGCCGCATGGGAATATTCACTGGCAACAAGGATGTTTCCAAAAAACGTACCACATTACTGGTCTGCACTGCTCTGAGGGGGCAAGAACGGGACCTGCAAAACCACTGCAGGCCGGTGGATTTCCTCCTTCTGTGCATGGCTTTTATGTTGAAATGTTAAAATCCGCCCTTAATAAAGAGTTAAACCCAATATTACCAGTGGATCTGGGGGTCCGACCGCTGGGACCTATTCCTGATCACAACACTGGGGCTCTGACATTCCCCCGCTGAGATGACAGTGTCACCCATTCCCGGCGGCGATCCCATAGAGAATGGATAGTGATGGTGCACAACCTGAGGCATTTCAGAGCCTGTTCTTGGTATCGATGGAGGTCCCAGCAGTCGGACCCCAACTGGTCTTCAAGTTCTCACATATTGAAAAGGTTACACTATCACTTTTAATGTTAGAAGTGACCCTAATGGTGGGGGTCGCAGTCACTTTCGTCTTTATTTTGGCTTGTTCAGATCTATAGACTTTTGATAAATTGTTACAATGGAGTGACAAACGTCTACCACTTTACTTTACCACTGTTTTCCTTGTTTCAGATATGAAATTAAGGATTTATTGGGCCATGCCTTCTTTGCTGAAGACACTGGGGTGAGGGTAGAACTTGCAGAAGAAGACCACGGAAGGAAGTCTACCATTGCCTTAAGACTTTGGGTGGAAGACCCCAAGAAGTTGAAAGGAAAGCCAAAAGATAATGGGGCCATTGAGTTTACTTTTGACGTGGAGAAGGAAACTCCCGAAGATGTTGCACAAGAAATGGTAAAAGCTCTGATTTCAAGAGCCGCCTCTATTTCATAGTGAAGTAGCCTTTTAGAATAATGTATTCCGGGGAGGTGCCCATCACATTCCGGGGAGGTGCCCATCACATTCCGGGGAGGTGCCCATCACATTCCGGGGAGGTGCCCCGTAACATTTCGGGGAGGTGCCCCGTAACATTCCGGGGGAAGTAGGGTCCCGTCACATTGACCTTCCCCTTCGCTCACTTGCCGTCTATAATGTTAACATTTTCTCTCCATGTGTGCACGGAGTATGGGGGCGGCTTTCCAGTTAATTTGCTCTCCTTATGGTTTCCTCTCTCAGAATTCTTGGGCGAGAATCTGTAGCTGCATCCCCCCTCATGGACATTTCTGCACAAAATTCTTAAAAATGTGGTTCAGAATTTTATTTTTTTTTTGCAAAATCAAAAATTCTTATTCATTTTGTCTCCTTTTTTTTATGACTTGAAAAAACAAAGTCTTATAGTCTGTTGAAAAGTTGCTCAAAACCCCCCCGAAACTTAAATTCCAAATGGGGGGAGGGGTAAAGGGTGGAGTATATTTGCAAAAAAAAAAATTGGAACAGCTGGAAGAACCCAAACCATATCCACAATGACAAATAACAAAAAAAAAAATAAAGCAGGCGCACACATAGGAAATAGACTTTAAAAATAGTGCCAATTAAAAGCCAAGGATACAACCCCCCCCCCAAAAAAACCCCACAAAGCACAAATACAATGTTGAATCAGCCTTATAATGACTCCTTCCATCTAACTTTCCTTCCACCGACCATTCTTGAGTCAATCTGTCTTTAGCGGATGGAGAGCAGGGCGCTGGGATCCGGCTTTGTCTGCTCCTTAGAGGCATAACTGAGAGCGCTTTCAGTTTAGAGCCAGCAAGCTATGAGCAGACTCCGTGCATTCTAGGAAGTGGAGGGGAAAAGTAGTTCCAGCTCCTATAGTTCTGGCAGAATGCTGATGAAAAGATATTCCACATTCAAAAATCACGTATGGCAAGTTACAGAGCAGGAGAATCCAGACAATTTCTGGACGTATAACTCTGCTATGTGCACAGGGGCAGTAAGACTATGATCTTTTCATTTTTGTGTAATCAGATGGTACACTTTAGGTTGGGGATACCCCTTTAAAAAGGCTTAGTTCGCAGTATTTACAAGATCAAGTATTCGATGCCAAGGAAATAGTTTAACAACAAGGGAAGAAAATTGCTTTTTCTAATTGGATCAATAGCATCTTTGTATTCTAAGTAGAAGACGTCGATACTTGGATCAATCATGCTTGTGATCAGGCGCAGGATGACGTTCTTCAGGGAGAGTGCGGGCGCAGCACCAGTGGTCGGCGGGGCTGAGGCTCGGCCTCTTAGTGATGGGGCTCACGTTGCCCCTGCGTCAGGAAATCGATGATGGTGCAGAATGAGCAGGGAATGAGTCGTGTGGAGCTGTTTTTTCGTTTTCTTTTTTTTTTTTTTTTCTTAATCTTGCTGGAATAAGAATTGCCATGTTATAAAGTAACGGCCACGATCCATTCACTGACCATAAACTGCCGCCCTCCGCTAAGAATTTGTCCTCGTGGGCTGCAATGTGGGTGACAACAGCGGTGACCGTATTAGTTGTAATCCACTTTATGAGGGAACAGATGTAGAAGAAGCCACATTTAGTAAACGCTGGATTATGATACATGTTGCGTTGATACATTGTATCGATTCGCGTTCTGTTGAGTCAGCACAATGCAAGGATCAATTCAGACTTGGGACATAAATGATATTAAAACTCTTTCTTTTAAGGTTGAATCCGGATTTTTCCATGAGAACGATGTGAAAATTGTTGGAAAGTCAATACGGGATCGAGTGGCGTTAATCCAATGGAGGCGAGCGAGGATTCGGGAAGAGAACGCCAGTCCTGAGGGGCTGGAGCAGATGAATGTGCCGCAGACTCCATTAGCGCCATTGGCACATTCTTCCCACATACAACATACATTAAACGAAGCCGATGACCTCGAGGTGGACCAGCATTCATTTCTGCCCAAACTGCCCGCGAGCATCACGTCAGTAGCATGTGAGTACATCCCTGCCGAAAAGTCAGGTCACACTCCTTTGTGTTATTCTAAACCTGCCCTGTACTCGTGGGGTTTCTAGGAATGGAAATAATGGCTGCAGCCTTCCAAAAATAGTGTAAATCAGGTTTTAATATTTTGGGGGGGTTTTTTTGGTGCATGTTCTGCATGAAAAACAATTTTGCAAACCCTGCATGCTTTTATACTGAACTTCCTCTTCATTTAAGAAACGCACATGTACATTAGCAGCACCAGACTGACTCAGACCCTGAGCAAAGGTGCATCTAATGTGCGGGTGCAAAGGTGATTGTGAAGGAGGAGAAGGACCAGTGTGACATGGCCTAGTGTGACTGTTATATCCTGTGTTATCAGCTAGGTGTTACCAGTCATTGTCATCCTGCCTCTGATGATAATGAGGCTTCTAAAAACTCCTCTAGACTTTGTTCTGCAGGAGTAGCTCCAGTATGAAAATTGGAAGATTTCTAATATTGTTTATTTTTTTTTAATATAGATTGTGATAAGGGGAAAAAGGGTGCTTTTTTCTATTTATTTATTGATAATGTATTCTTGGCAAACACAAAAATCGGATTAAAAAAAAGTATTGTCCTGATGATATATTCTATATACATTGAACAACAAAAAAATGACGGCTGTACCTCCGGTCCGCAGCAATGTCAGCAGCCTCTAATATGTAACATATCCCTATGAAAATTGTGCAAAGCTGAAGAAAACAGGTAATGGATATTTTGGATTGAAACATGAATAAATGAATAATGAACATAGAATAACGGGGACATAAATAAAAGAATTGATGAACAATAAAACCACCCATATTTCAATATATATATATATATATATATATATATATATATATATATATATATATATATATATATATATATATATATAAATATATAATATATTATATATTATATATATATATATATATATATATATATATATATATATATATATATATATATATATATATATATATATATATATATATATATATATATATATATATATATATATATATATATATATATATATATATATATATAAATATAAATAATATATATATATATATATATATATATATATATATATATATACTAGAAGGTGGCCGGATTCTACGCATCGGGTATTCTAGAATTTACGTATTGTGTAGTTAATGTATGATTTTTTGTTTTATATAGATGGATAGATGTTGTTGTGTGTAGTTACCAAGTGTTTGTGTAGGGGCTGTACATGTTCTGGGTGTTGTCTGGGTGTAGCGGGGGGTGAGAGCGGTGTTGTTTGTGTGTCGTTATTTGTGGAGCGCTGTGTGTCTGTATCGTTGTGTGTCTTGCGCGGTTTGTGTGGGTGTCTGTGTGTTTTGGGGGAAGGTATGTTTTGTGCAATGTGTGTGTTGTGCGGTATGTGCGTATATTTGTGTGTGCCGCGGTGTTTGGGTGTTGGGTGTCTGCGGCGTTGTGTGTGGGTGTCTGTGTACGGCGGTGTTTGTGGTTCCCAGTGTGTGTGTGGTGTGTTGTGCAGTGCGTGTGTGGCAGTGTGTGTGTGTGTGTTTTGGGGGGAGGTGTGCACCCCCCATCGTGGTCCACCCCCCATCGTGCTCCATCCCCCATCGTGCTCCATCCCCCATGCTGCGCACCCCCCATCGTGCTCCATCCCCCATGCTGCGCACCCCCCATCGTGCTCCATCCCCACTCCCCATTGTGCTCCATCCTCCATGCTGCGCATTCCCCATCATGCTCCATCCCCCATGCTGCGCATTCCCCATCATGCTCCATCCCCCATGCTGCGCATTCCCCATCGTGCTCCATCCCCCATGCTGCGCACTCCCCATCGTGCTCCATCCCCCATGCTGCGCACTCCCCATCGTGCTCCATCCCCCATGCTGCGCACCCCCCATCGTGCTCCATCCCCCATGCTGCGCACCCCCCATCGTGCTCCATCCCCCATGCTGCGCACCCCCCATCGTGCTCCATCCCCCATGGTGCGCACACCCCATCGTGCTCCATCCCCCATGGTGCGCACACCCCATCGTGCTCCATCCCCCATGGTGCGCACACCCCATCGTGCTCCATCCCCCATGCTGCGCACTCCCCATCGTGCTCCATCCCCCATGCTGCGCACTCCCCATCGTGCTCCATCCCCCATGCTGCGCACTCCCCATCGTGCTCCATCCCCCATGCTGCGCACTCCCAAACGTGCTCCATCCCCCATGCTGCGCACCCCCCATCGTGCTCCATCCCCCATGCTGCGCACCCCCCATCGTGCTCCATCCCCCATGCTGCGCACCCCCCATCGTGCTCCATTCCCCATGCTGCGCACCCCCCATCGTGTTCCATTCCCCATGCTGCGCACCCCCCATCGTGCTCCATCCCCCATGCTGTGCACCCCCCATCGTGCTCCATCCCCCATGCTGTGCACCCCCCATCGTGCTCCATCCCCCATGCTGTGCACCCCCCATCGTGCTCCACAGTCACACATCAGACAGTAAACACGCACACATCTGATCGCATACACTCACACACACACACCCCACTTCTCCCAGTGCCCACCGGTGGGCGGTCCCAGCAGCTTTGCTGCACGCCGTGCTCCTCTGCCGACACTCACAGATCCAATCGCATACACTCACACACATCCGATCGCATACACTCACACACACTCACACACATCCGATCACATACACACACACTGACGATATTGCACATACGCGCTGACACACTCACAACATCCGGAGATACCACATGCTTCCGGCCATGTGATCCTCCGGCAGGTCCTGGAAGATCACTGCACAGTATCGCCGCCGAGAAGCAAGCGATATCCCAGGATGTTGTGAGTATGTGGATGCGATCTGATGTGTGTGTGAGGTGTGTATGTTCTTATGTGTGTGTGTGTGTGTGAGGTGTGTGTGTTCCGCCGCTGCAGGACGTGGATGCGATCTGATGTGAGTGTGAAAGTGTGAAAGTGTGAGTGTGAGTCTGAGTCTGAGTGTGCCTCCCTCAGCATCAGCCTTCCCCTCCCACCCTCCCTCAGCATCAGCCTTCCCCAGCATCAGCCTCCCTCCTCCCAGCCTCCCTCCTCCCAGCCTCCCCCTCCCAGCCTCCCCCAGCATCAGCCTCCCTCCTCCCAGCCTCCCCCTCCCAGCCTCCCCCAGCATCAGCCTCCCACTTCCAGCCTCCCCCAGCATCAGCTTCCCCCAGCATCAGCCTCTCTCCTCCCAGCCTCCCTCCTCCCAGCCTCCCCCAGCATCAGCCTCCCCCAGCATCAGCCTCTCTCCTCCCAGCCTCCCCCAGCATCAGCCTCCCCCAGCATCAGCCTCTCTCCTCCCAGCCTCCCCCAGCATCAGCCTCCCCCAGCATCAGCCTCTCTCCTCTCAGCCTCCCCCAGCATCAGCCTCCCCCAGCATCAGCCTCTCTCCTCCCAGCCTCCCCCAGCATCAGCCTCCCCCAGCATCAGCCTCTCTCCTCCCAGCCTCCCTCCTTCCAGCCTCCCCCAGCATCAGCCTCTCTCCTCCCAGCATCAGCCTCCCCCAGCATCAGCCTCTCTCCTCCCAGCCTCCCCCAGCATCAGCCTCTCTCCTCCCAGCCTCCCCCAGCATCAGCCTCTCTCCTCCCAGCCTCCCCCAGCATCAGCCTCTCTCCTCCCAGCCTCCCCCAGCATCAGCCTCTCTCCTCCCAGCCTCCCCCAGCATCAGCCTCCCCCAGCATCAGCCTCTCTCCTCCCAGCCTCCCCCAGCATCAGCCTCCCCCAGCATCAGCCTCTCTCCTTCCAGCCTCCCCCAGCATCAGCCTCTCTCCTTCCAGCCTCCCCCAGCATCAGCCTCTCTCCTTCCAGCCTCCCCCAGCATCAGCCTCTCTCCTTCCAGCCTCCCCCAGCATCAGCCTCTCTCCTTCCAGCCTCCCCCAGCATCAGCCTCCCCCTCCCAGCCTTCCCCAGGATCAGCCTCCCTCCTCCCAGCCTCCCTCCTCCCAGCCTCCCTCCTCCCAGCCTCCCTCCTCCCAGCCTCCCTCAGCATCAGCCTTCCCCTCCCAGTCTCCCCCAGCATCAGCCTCCCCCTCCCAGCCTTCCCCAAGATCAGCCTCTCTCCTCCCAGCCTCCTCCAGCACGCCGTGCTCCTCTGCCGACACTCACAGATCCGATCGCATACTCTCACACACACCCGATCGCATACTCTCACACACACCCGATCACATACTCTCACACACACCCGATCACATACTCTCACACACACCCGATCGCATACACTCACGCACACACACACTGACGATATCGCACATCCACGCTCACACTCACAACATCCGGAGATACCACATGCTTCTGGCCATGTGATCCTCCGGCAGGTCCTGGAAGGTCACAACAGCACAGTATCGAGGCCGAGAAGCAAGCGATATCGCCGGATGCTGTGAGTGTGTGGATGCGATGTGATGTGTGTGTGAGGTGTGTGTGAGAGTGAGTGTGAGCCGGTGTACACTGGTAACTATGATACACATCGGGTAACCAAGGGACCTTAGTTACCCGATGTGTATAATGGTTACCAGCGTTCATGGCCTCCGTCAAGATCCCAGCATCGCAAGGTTATGTCTGGCGCTGCTGGGATCGTGACGGAGCCGGTGTAGAAGCAAGCGATATCCCAGGATGTTGTGAGTGTGTGGATGTGATGTGTGAGGTGTGTGTGAGAGTGAGTGTGATCTGATGTGTGTGTGTGTGTGTACTCACCTGGGAGTCGGAGCTCCGTGTCAGTTGGGCCAGAGCGAGCGTGCATTGCGTGAGGGGGGCGGGGCCTGCAGAGAGCCGGGGCGAGAGGCCAATCCGTGGGGGGGGCGGGGCCATGGCGAGCCCAGCGGCCAATCAGCTTTGTGTCACCGTAAGGACACAATTTTGGAGCATGACAGACAGACAGAATAAGGCAATTATATATATAGATATATATATATAATACAATTTTAGTTTCTTTGTTGATCATATTGCACATATGGCTTCTTGTATTTGGTCTTCAGATATCGGTGTAGGTTTGTTTTACAGTTAATGATGCCAAGTGCCCTCTATCTAAAGTATGACACCACGGTCCCCTCATGGCAGTGTTGGGATTGGCCCAGTGGGACACTAGAGGACGCTCTAATGGGCTCCTCAGCAGAGCATAGAAGTGGCCCTCTGAAACTGGACCATAATATTGAATAGTATTGAAATATGTCTGCCGGCCTATAGGCTGGAGGCTGACCTCAGCATGCGGCACATGGCAGTGATATTGCCGTGCGCTGACATCCGCCACCGGCCTCTGTGAGTCCAGTGGTTATTTTAACTGCCGCGCTGCATTTGAACCAGTAACAGGACGCTGCTCGGGACTATAGAGTATGTGTTGTTTTTCTCTTCTTTTTCATGCTTGTGCTGGTATATAGGAGGCTATGTGGGGGCTCATACTGTATATAGGAGGCTATGTGGGTGCTCGTACTGTATATAGGAGGCTATGTGGGTGCTCATACTGTATATAGGCGGCTATGTGGGGGCTCATACTGTATATAGGAGGCTATGTGATGGCTCATACTGTATATAGGAGACTGTGGGGGCTCATACTGTATATAGGAGGCTATGTGGGGGCTCATACTGTATATAGGCGGCTATATGAGGGATTATACTGTATATAGGAGGCTATGTGATGGCTCATACGGTATATAGGCGGCTATATGAGGGATTATACTGTATATAGGAGGCTATGTGGGGATCATACTGTATATAGGCGGCTATATGAGGGATTATACTGTATATAGGAGACTATGTGGGGCTCATACTGTATATAGGTGGCTATGTGGGAGCTCATATTGTATATAGGGGGCTATGTGGGGGGTCACACTGTATATAGGGGCTATGTGGGAGTTGATACTGTATATAGGAGGCTATGTGGGGCTCATACTGTATATAGGTGGCTATGTGGGAGCTCATATTGTATATAGGGGGCTATGTGGGAGATGATACTGTATATAGGGGGCTATGTGGGGGCTCATACTGTATATAGGAGGCTATGTGGGGCTCATACTGTATATATGTACAGTGCAAGTCGGAAGCGGGTATATGAACGGGTGTATGGGGTGAGCTCGCCCCGTATTCAGTACGTAATGGCTGTGTAGTACAGTCAAGACCTGCCGCTAACAATACCGGGTCTCAAACTCTGACAGTAGGACTTAACACACGCTGACATGGGGTTGCGCCATTACAAGCGCCTATCGGTGCACCCATGACGTGATCGTGGGTTGACAATGCATTGCTATGACAGCAGGGGGTCTGCTGAAGACCTCCATACTTGCCATAGCAACGCTCTTGCCTATGGCCAGTCTTATTTATTTTTTTTACTCACATATAGTACTATCAATTTCACAGCACTTTTTAGATGTGAACATTACTGTCCCCATAGGGAATTTAGATTGTGAGCACCAATCAGTATGTGTATATATGGAAATAATCTCCTAGTTAATATCCGAGAAAGTAAATAACCTCCATACATAACACAGTCTACTATTCCAAGACCAATAATATCACATACAAGGGAGGAATACCACCACACCATGATCAGACCATATATTACCACCACATAGTGACTACAAGATCTCACATACAAGGGAGAAATACCACCACACCATGACCTGACCACATATTAGCACCACAGTGACTGAATATCACATACAAGGGAGAAATACCATCGCACTGTGACAAGACCACATAGTGACTAAATGATATAACATACAAGAAAGAAATACCACCAAACCATGACCAGACCATATATTACCACCATATATTGACCGAAAAATATCACATACAAGGGAGAAACACTGCCACACCATGACAGACCACATATTACCACTACATAGGGACCGCAAAATACCACACACAAAGGAAGAAATACCGCTACACCATGACCAGACCACATATTACAACCCCTATTAGTTGTATTAGTTGTTGACCATGAAGCATTTTGCTTTGGATTGTTGCGCTGTTTCAGATTAAGTCCCCTTGTATACATGATGCTGGAAGTCCACAGATGGAGCCAAGGTGCATTTACTCCTCTTTTATGCTTCCTGTGCACCAAGTTAATTATGTATGTATAGACTGTACCTTAATGCTGACATGTGTAAGTGTGCTACTGCTAATAGGGCAGAACATGTCTATTACTTGGAGTAAATGCAAGATGTATTTAGAGTCCTAGAGAAATAATTCTCATTAACCTTGGACGTATTTTGAAGGATGTTTAATGTTAAAGGAAGACGGCGAAATCTCTAACAACCTCATCGAAGGAGGGACATCGCCTGAGCGAGTTCTTTCTATCATATTCCCGTTCCGCCATTCAGAGCTAAATACATTGGTAGATATAATTTCACCCTTTTGATGCTTTTGGATTATTAAAAACCTTTTACATGTTTTTTTTTTCACAAACAAAAATAACGTGAATTATAAAAGTCCTACCCATGTGACCCGCCCCGCTCCAGCTGATTGACAGGTCTCTCCCTATCTACGTACATGAGAGCTGTGTTGGGAGAAGTCGGCTGGGGCTGCACCAGACCAGTCGGACTTCTCGCTGTGGTCCATGGACGGCTTTTAAATGACACAACATTTCAGGATAGGACCTACTTTCAATCGTGCACCAAAAAGAGACAAAACCACAGTGATAAAAAGCAATGGTAAAAATCCCAAGTAACCAAATTTACCTAATAATAAATGCAGAAAATCTGTAACATCAAAAACTCCCCAAAAGCTCATTGTTGGAACGTGACCTAAAGCACTCCTCTACTAAATGTCTGTTTTTTTTAATTTCCGCTGAAATATCAAGAAAGAACTCTAAAAATGGCCAAAAAATTATAACTAAAATGATTTTTGGTAGAAGACGACCGCCGTGCCCTGTATTGTCTGTGTCCTCTCATCTGACATTTATCGGCAGAGGACGGAGGAGTCATCCGGTCTCCCGGATCAGGATGATTTTGGAGGATTGGTTTTCCTCATTAATCAGATTTAGTGGCTTTATTGGCTAAACAATGGCGAGCATTAGGTGACTTCTGCAGGTTTTTTGAGTCGTGTTCTTCACTGGATATTTATTGTAGAGACTTGTATCCTTACAATTATCCTGTTGTGTAATCGAGGAATAAAAAAAAAATTCCAGTAAACTTCTATTATCCAGATTGTTCATCTCAGATTGCATTTGATTTCATTACAAAGCAATGAATTGTGTCTCTTGTTCTACATCTTGAGCTGAAGGAAATATCTGCCAGTAAGGAAATCATTAACCTCTAGAAAGGCTTACAACTATCTAATCAATTTATGATTAAAAATATACAAAGTTTAATCAGGAAATATGAGAAGGTTTAAGGATTTACTGGAAATGTTCATATTAGTGATGAACGGGCATTACCATGCTCAGGTGGTCAGTACTCGTATCTAGTGATGAGCGGGCACTACCATGCTCGTGTGCTCGGTACTTGTAACTAGTGATGAGCGGGCACTACCATGCTCAGGTGCTCTGTACTGGTAACTAGTGATGAGCGGGCACTACCATGCTCGGGTGCTCAGTACTGGTAACTAGTGATGAGCGAGCACTACCATGCTCGGGTGCTCTGTACTGGTAACTAGTGATGAGCGGGCACTACCATGCTCGGGTGCTCAGTACTGGTAACTAGTGATGAGCGGGCACTACCATGCTCGGGTGCTCAGTACTGGTAACTAGTGATGAGCGGGCACTACCATGCTCGGGTGCTCAGTACTGGTAACTAGTGATGAGCGGGCACTACCATGCTCGGGTGCTCAGTACTTGTAACTAGTGATGAGCGGGCACTACCATGCTCGGGTGCTCAGTACTGGTAACTAGTGATGAGCGGGCACTACCATGCTCGGGTGTTCAGTACTGGTAACTAATGATGAGCAGGCACTACCATGCTCAGGTGCTCAGTACTGGTAACTAATGATGAGCGGGCACTACCATGCTCGAGTGCTCAGTACTGGTAACTAGTGATGAGCGGGCACTACCATGCTCGAGTGCTCAGTACTGGTAACTAGTGATGAGCGGGCACTACCATGCTCGGGTGCTCAGTACTGGTAACTAGTGATGAGCGGGCACTACCATGCTCGGGTGTTCAGTACTGGTAACTAATGATGAGCAGGCACTACCATGCTCAGGTGCTCAGTACTGGTAACTAGTGATGAGTGGGCACTACCATGCTCGGGTGCTCAGTACTGGTAACTAGTGATGAGTGGGCACTACCATGCTCGGGTGCTCTGTACTGGTAACTAGTGATGAGCGGGCACTACCATGCTCAGGTGCTCAGTACTGGTAACTAGTGATGAGCGGGCACTACCATGCTCGGGTGCTCTGTACTGGTAACTAGTGATGAGCAGGCACTACCATGCTCAGGTCCTCAGTACTCGTAACTAGTGATGAGCGGGCACTACCATACTTGGGTGCTCAGTACTGGTAACTAGTGATGAGCGGGCACTACCATGCTCGGGTGCTCAGTACTGGTAACTAGTGATGAGCGGGCACTACCATGCTCGGGTGCTCAGTACTGGTAACTAGTGATGAGCGGGCACTACCATGCTCGGGTGCTCAGTACTGGTAACTAGTGATGAGCGGGCACTACTATGCTCGGGTGCTCAGTACTGGTAACTAGTGATGAGCGGGCACTACCATGCTCAGGTGCTCAGTACTGGTAACTAGTGATGAGCGGGCACTACCATGCTCGGGTGCTCTGTACTGGTAACTAGTGATGAGCAGGCACTACCATGCTCGGGTCCTCAGTACTCGTAACTAGTGATGAGCGGGCACTACCATACTTGGGTGCTCAGTACTGGTAACTAGTGATGAGCGGGCACTACCATGCTCGGGTGCTCAGTACTGGTAACTAGTGATGAGCGGGCACTACCATGCTCGGGTGCTCAGTACTGGTAACTAGTGATGAGCGGGCACTACCATGCTCAGGTGCTCAGTACTGGTAACTAGTGATGAGCGGGCACTACCATGCTCGGGTGCTCAGTACTGGTAACTAGTGATGACCGAGCACTACCATGCTCGGGTGCTCAGTACTGGTAACTAGTGATGAGCGGGCACTACCATGCTCGGGTGCTCAGTACTGGTAACTAGTGATGAGCGGACACTACCATGCTCGGGTGCTCAGTACTGGTAACTAGTGAGGAGCGGGCACTACCATGCTCGGGTGCTCAGTACTGGTAACTAGTGATGAGCGGGCACTACCATGCTCGGGTGTTCAGTACTGGTAACTAATGATGAGCAGGCACTACCATGCTCGGGTGTTCAGTACTGGTAACTAATGATGAGCAGGCACTACCATGCTCAGGTGCTCTGTACTGGTAACTAGTGATGAGCGGGCACTACCATGCTCGGGTGCTCTGTACTGGTAACTAATGATGAGCGGGCACTACTATGCTCAGGTGCTCAGTACTGGTAACTAATGATGAGCGGGCACTACCATGCTCGAGTGCTCAGTACTGGTAACTAGTGATGAGCGGGCACTACCATACTTGGGTGCTCAGTACTGGTAACAATCAGGTTAGATGCTCGGATGGGCTCAACCCGTGTACAGAGTATAATGGAAGTCAATGGGGAAATTTTCCGGGAAAAATGCTTGAATTCTTCACTAACTTTCATTATACTTGGTACTTGAGTCACGCCCATCCAAGTGTTAACTGCTCATTACGAGACTAGTACAGAGCACCCGAGCATGGTAGTGCCCGCTCATCACTAGTTACCAGTACTGCGCACCCGAGCATGGTAGTGCCCGCTCATCACTAGTTACCAGTACTGAGCACCCGAGCATGGTAGTGCCCGCTCATCACTAGTTACCAGTACTGAGCACCCGAGCATAGTAGTGCCCGCTCATCACTAGTTACCAGTACTGAGCACCCGAGCATGGTGGTGCCCGCTCATCACTAGTTACCAGTACTGAGCACCTGAGCATGGTAGTGCCCGCTCATCACTAGTTACCAGTACTGAGCACCTGAGCATGGTAGTGCCCGCTCATCACTAGTTACCAGTACTGAGCACCCGAGCATGGTAGTGCCCGTTCATCACTAGTTACCAGGACTGAGCACCTGAGCATGGTAGTGCCTGCTCATCACTAGTTACCAGGACAGAGCACCCGAGCATGGTAGTGCCCACTCATCACTAGTTACCAGTACTGAGCACCTGAGCATGGTGGTGCCCGCTCATCACTAGTTACCAGTACTGAGCACCTGAGCATGGTAGTGCCCGCTCATCACTAGTTACCAGAACAGAGCACCGGAGCATGGTAGTGCCCGCTCATCACTAGTTACCAGTACAGAGCACCGGAGCATGGTAGTGCCCGCTCATCACTAGTTACCAGTACTGAGCACCCGAGCATGGTAGTGCCCGCTCATCACTAGTTACCAGTACAGAGCACCCGAGCATGGTAGTGCCCGCTCATCACTAGTTACCAGTACTGAGCACCCGAGCATGGTAGTGCCCGCTCATCACTAGTTACCAGTACTGAGCACCTGAGCATGGTAGTGCCCGCTCATCACTAGTTCATATGTATATAGTTCACATGATCCTCATGTTTTTCGGGCAGTGGTGGGGGACTGGTGACTTTCAGTGATCACTCTATAGATCCTCAGTCTGTGACTTTGCATAACCTGTCTGCAGTGATCACTGATCTGCTCCCATTTTGCCGCTACAATTAAGAGACTCCGGACATTGAGTGCTGTCCGCAGCCGTTGAATGGAATTGATGGACACGGTTAGGTTGACTACCATAGTCTTAAAGAGGACATTTTATTTGAGTACCTCCTCCAATTGTTGCTGCTTCAATGATTCTACAGCTATTTTTCTTTTTCTTCTGCGCCCCACCGGTTATGGCCCCCAGGAAAGAAGATGCAAATTTTTCCTTGAGTCAACTGGGTGTGTATCGCCAACCTTTTTTGGGGGCCTTTTGCTTTTTCTCCTCTGTCAGTAACCAACCAAGTTCTGTGGTCTTCATTCAGTTGATGGACGGGAACGCTGTCACCTTTATTACTGGGGACCTTCATTTTGGAACACAAAGGCAAAAAAAAACCCCAAACTGTTCCAGAATCGGCGAAGCAGCGGCAACAGGAGGAAGAACTGTTTAAATGAAAAAAAAAATCAGCATTGTGTCCTCTTCAAGGCCCCGTATAGAGTAGCTGTCGGATCGAATATTTTTTTGACCAAAGTCCATCTCTTCCAATTGCACCGTACATCGGGGCACTCTGCTGATCGCGGGTGTGTTCTCGGAGGCGGCTGGTGCCGGGCGATCCTGGCAACAGGTCATCTTCAGGAAGAACAAAAAGATCGCCCCTCATTTTCCTGAAAAGGATCTTTTGGGAGCGCCCATAAGATTGCACCCATCTCAGCGGAATTGCCGGACTTTACTCTGTGGAGGAATCTTCTCCAATACTTGTCGTTTCAGCACCTTGGAGAGCGGAGACGTCACACTCTTGTAGATTTAGGCTGCTTTCACACCTCCGGTTTCTGCAATGCGGCACACTCCGGCACTTTGCAGGAAAATCGCAACCGGTTTTTTTTTTGCTGCCGGTTGCGATTTTCCTGCATAGACTTTAATTAGTGCCGCATTGTGCTGCATGGCCTTGCGTTCCGTCCGTTTTTTGCCGCATGCGGCAGATTTAGCCGATGCGGCGGCCGGATGGAACGTTGCCTGGCACGTTTTTTCGTGCGGCAAAAAAAAACCGCATCGCGCCGCATTCGGCCGATGCGGCGCATTTTTCAATGCATGCCTATGGCGGCCGGATGCGGCGCGATGCGGCAATAACATCCGGCGGCGGCCGGATGCGGTTTTTGCCACTGCGCATGCTCAGTAGCATGCCGCAAGCGGCAAAAACCGGACTGGCCGCAAAGGAAAAACTTATGCAAAGGATGCGGTGTGTTCACCGCATCCGTTGCATAGCTTGCACAGCCGGATTGAGCCGCAGAGCTCAAGCCGGATGTGTGAAAGCAGCCTTACCGTCTGATTCTTCCAGTAAATGTTTTTGGAGGGATATTTATTTTTTTCTTCCCATAGGTGTCCGTGGGGTTTTTTGCTGTGTTTATATAATGATTAGCTGTATATGATACGTGTCTTTGGTCGCTTTCTTCATTGCCATGTTCCGCCTGACCCGTGTAGGTTTTTTTAGTCTCAGCGGCAGGATTTCTTTGCACCTTGTTTCATCCATTGTGATTGTAAAGATGAATTATCCTGTATGTAATAGAAATCTTCCAAATTTCATATTTTTTAGAAGATTGTTGAAAACATGTGAACCCCTGGGTGACATTAGTAAATATTAGCTAACCATGTTGATACTTTGTACATCTTTGTGTATTGTATTGAAAAGCCTTGTACATTATTTGCTGATTTTATTTTTTTCTGTTTTTATTTTTGTGTGTTCTGGCCTTGCTTTGGCAGCGGACAGCACATTTGACAGTGGTCAGGGGTCTACGGTATATTCGGATTCACAAAGTAGTCAGCAAAGTGTCATTTACTCCTCTCTGCCAGACACCCTGCCACCGGCGGTTCAGCGAGTCTACAGTCCACCCATCATCGAGGGCCAGGCTCTATCACAGAGTCCTCAGCATCAGCTGGGGCAATACCAGCAAGCGGCAGCAGTAAGTAGGACTTGTTATATTACTTGGAGAATAATATCATGGGTTAGTCCAGCCAAAAACATTTATTGGTTCTTCACGTGAAGTTTTTCAATTCGAACGCTTATCAATTTCTAGAACAGAGGATCCCACTCGCACTTATCCTCCACAGCCACACGGCCTTTTAGCTGTAGTCTAATGAATGCTCTTGGCAGGAATCCACCTATAACACGGATTTAACATTTGTATCGATATTGATTTCCAATTGTAATTCTGTTTTTATTCTCATCTGCTGGAATTTCATCCATCGCCATGTTCCGCCCTTCAGTGATTCTGCTCTGACCTCTAGTCCAAGAACTGAATTAATGCACTAAATTTCGGCTCAATATCCACCTGATATTAAACCATCAAAGTCAATAAAGGCTTTTTTACAGGTCAATGACATCGTCTCCAAAAATGGATTAAGTAACTTTCAAGCCAGGGGCGGACATATCATTGGCGCAACATGTGCGTCCGCACCAGGGCCCGAGATATCAGGGGGTCCATTTTGACCTCCAAATTAGGCATAGTTGTGCATTTTGATGTTATTGGACTGTAAAGGGCCCATATATTGTTCTTGCCCGGGGGCTTCTTCTGTCTGTATTCGCCTGACAGAATGGCTCTTCCGATACTATCCAAGCTGGAATATTGTCTATATCAGAACATGGTGAATATTCGGTGCTGGAGAGGAGAAGCAGGGGTTAAAGCCGCGCTACCGCCAACAAGGAAAATTGTTAATTAATAGAACATGGTGAGAAATAGTCAATTAGTGGAGAAAAGTCTTGTAAATAGACGGTCAAATGTCTTCACCCCTTGTCTAATTCTAAGGAACGGACAAGATCCTCAACACCGCAATGTACCTATCGGATTGGAAGCTGTTTTTTGCCCTTTTCCTTCACCATTATAATGCTAAAATAATTTTTGTTTGCTTTTTTTATCTAAATACAGAGTTATTTTTTTTAAATCTTATTGCAATTCATTTACAATATTGCACCATTTTGCATTTGCAGCCTCTTAGTTTTCCTGAACAATCTACTTCGCTGTGGTCATAAATCAATAAATCTGCTCATAGGAGCGGAGAAAAAGGCGAGCCTTACAAACTCTGAGGACTTTCTTATTAAGCTCGCTGACTGGTTCTCAGTTAACTCATTTTGTGGACTATTGTGTAATACAAACCCTATAGAAGGCAAACGGTGCAAAATGGAAACCCTCTTGCAAAAATGATGTTTAGCCCTGGTTAATCACACTTAAAGAAAAAAAATTGTATTTAAAAAGTTGGCGTCAAAGGTGATCAAATCCATTTAAATGATGGTGTATTTTTTTCATAGGAACTAAAAGACCTGATTTGTTATAAAAATGCGCAGGAGATTTTATCATTAGGTGGCGTCTGTAGCGGGTGTGATATGGAGCGGCCTGTGATTACGCATGCCGTGTGCACCGCCGTCCTGCCCCGCTCATATCCGCTCTGCATGAAGCAATAACCTCGCCGCTTTGATTGAGAGCAGTAATTAAAAAACGCGCACGTTCAGCAGAAACAGGCAACCAATAAATTAGGCAGTGAAATGTGGTCTCTCGGACAGAAACCACTTTCCTGAACCTTTAGATCAGCCAATATTTTCTTCCTGTGATTGCAAAAGGGCAGAAAATGCCTCCGAGGCTGGAAAGAGGGAAAGGCGCACATATCGCATGCATTAGATTGCCGGGATTGCTCGCTGCTCGCTTTCACTTGTTTAATTGGCTCATTTACTGAGCAGATTTTTTAATCGCGTTTGGCCATGTGCAGTCGACTCCGGTCTCCAGATGTCCGTCCAAAAAAGATATTCAATTATTCAAATCATATGCCCCTGGATACTCCGCAGCCATCAGATGGGATTGCCCCGGCTGCTCATGCATGGTCTGTCCCGCAATCTATTTTTAAGCTGTTGATACAGAACATTCTCCAAGAGGCGGAAATTAACCTCGGCTCCTGCCGTTTCTCGAGATGAAGGTTTCTGTGCCAAGACATCAAGCCTCCGCGATCTGCCACTCTGATCAAAAATGGATAAAGTGACAAAGGCGGAAGAAACGTGCGTCGTGATCTCTGGGTGCAGGGCATGACCATTTCAATTCCTACCTAAAATAGAGCAAACGTGGAAAAAGGCAATTAAAAAAAATAAAAATATATATAAATATGTATGTATGTATGTATGTATGTGAAAATTAAGGCACCAGGCACTATTTATATTTTTTTCTTAATTTTGTATTTTTTGAAGTTTTGGGAGAATGCACAACTCTTATAGAGAAGAGTCGAGGTGCCCGTGCCAGAGGAGGAGGCCAATCATCCAATGGCATTCAGAGAATTCATCTAGAAAGACACAGCACCTCCCTCCATAATTTATCAGGTTTTCCTCAAAATTATCTTTTATTTTATATTCATATTCCAAAAAAAGACACTATCTGTGAATATACTTGTAACTGCAACGTTTCGCATCATAGCGCCTTCATCAGGCGGTGCGACTGACCACGGACATCAGAAGATGATGGTCTTGGTGTCACTTTAAGTCTCAGACGTATAGAAGTGTAGCCAGGTTTTGGAGCAGTATGCTCAACACCGCTCCAATATTCTGAGGCTTAAAATGACAGTACCCTTACGATGTACCAGCCATTCGCCTCTGCTTGACAAAGGCGCTGTGACCTGAAACATTGCACCTAGATATTCACAAATGCTGTGGAACTTTTTGGATCAGGAAAGCCAAAATAAACAGGTTTTCTTGAAACATCTTAAATATGGAGAGCTATTCCCTATCCCTGATACATGTGCTGTCTGGTACTGATCAGGACCGCCTACTGGACTCCTATCCCCAATACATGTGGTGTCTGGCCCTGATCAGGACTGCCCACTGGACTCCTATCGCTGATACGTGTACTGTCTGGCACTGATCAGGACCGCCTACTGGACTCCTATCCCTGATACATGTGCTGTCTGGCACTGATCAGGACTGCCCACTGGACTCCTATCCCTGATACGTGTACTGTCTGGCACTGATCAGGACTGCCCACTGGACTCCTATCCCTGATATGTGTACTGTCTGGCACTGATCAGGACTGCCCACTGGACTCCTATCCCTGATATGTGTACTGTCTGGCACTGATCAGGACCGCCTACTGGACTCCTATCCCCAATACATGTGGTGTCTGGTCCTGATCAGGACTGCACACTGGACTCCTATCCCTGATATGTGTACTGTCTGGCACTGATCAGCACTGCACACTGGACTCCTATCCCTGATATGTGTACTGTCTGGCACTGATCAGGACTGCCCACTGGACTCCTATCCCTGATACGTGTACTGTCTGGCACTGATCAGGACCGCCTACTGGACTCCTATCCCTGATACGTGTACTGTCTGGCACTGATCAGGACTGCCCACTGGACTCCTATCCCTGATACGTGTACTGTCTGGCACTGATCAGGACCGCCTACTGGACTCCTATCCCTGATATGTGTACTGTCTGGCACTGATCAGCACTGCACACTGGACTCCTATCCCTGATATGTGTACTGTCTGGCACTGATCAGGACCGCCTACTGGACTCCTATCCCTGATACGTGTACTGTCTGGCACTGATCAGGACTGCCCACTGGACTCCTATCCCTGATACGTGTACTGTCTGGCACTGATCAGGACCGCCTACTGGACTCCTATCCCTGATATGTGTACTGTCTGGCACTGATCAGCACTGCACACTGGACTCCTATCCCTGATATGTGTACTGTCTGGCACTGATCAGGACTGCCCACTGGACTCCTATCCCTGATATGTGTACTGTCTGGCACTGATCAGGACCGCCTACTGGACTCCTATCCCCAATACATGTGGTGTCTGGCCCTGATCAGGGCTGCCCACTGGACTCCTATCCCTGATACGTGTACTGCCTGGCACTGATCAGGACTGCCCACTGTACTCCTATCCCTGATACGTGTACTGCCTGGCACTGATCAGGACTGCACACTGGACTCCTATCCCTGATACGTGTACTGCCTGGCACTGATCAGGACCGCCCACTGGACTCCTATACCCTATACATGTGCTGTCTGGCACTGATTAGGACCGCCCACTGGACTCAAATTGATACACTGATAATATAATAATAATAGTCCCTTGAGACATTTTGAGAGAACTTAACTATGACTTAAGAAAAGGCTTCCGAGATCCTTCAGAAGACAATCGCACAAAGTTGATTTGGAAACCAGAACTTTCGGATAAAGACTGTTCCTCAAAGTTTTTTTGTGACTCAACACATTTGGATTTATGACCAATATGACCCGTTTCCACCATGAAAACGTTTCCGCATGGGATGAGCTGTTGTATTATGTTGATAGATCAGGGTGAGTTCCTTTGTCTGGTAGATTTCTCAACTGCAAAACTGGAGAGCATCTTCTATGGTGAGAGGGAGGTCGGGGGCAGTTTTGGCCATAGAGCCGCGGAAGAGAAGTCCTGGAATGTCCAGATTGGAAACTCATGTTCTTTACCATTTTTATACTTTTTGAAAATGTTGTTTTGGATTTTTAATATTTTTCTTTTTCCTACTGTATGAAAAGCCTAAAAGCAAGATGAGGATAAATCGCACTAATGATTCCGTTTGCCTTCTAGCATGGGGTGTCCGGCGCCCCCACATTACACGCTGCCCTGCTACAACATCATTACCAAGACGCAAGCACATCTTACTCCGTGCAGCCGACCTCTGCTCCGTACGGCTCTGCCGCTCCTGTATTATCCAGCCAGGTAAGGAACGCGTCCGTATTCTGTCATTACCACTTACACATGCTGTTTATAGGCATTATTTGCCTTCTAAATTAAAAAGAAAACATGTGATCTGATGTTGAGGACCCCCAATACCAGCCAGACAGGAGACGCGCTGCGGAGAACGTTTCACTCGCACATTATGGCTGCACAAAACTAAAGAAGATGCAAACCATTTACAGTCTTGTAGCCAGGTCACTATTTTGTGGCCGTTGGGCCGGGGGTTGCCAATAGGGATGATTGAATACTTCGATTATTCGGCTTCACGAATATTTTCTGAATACCTCGTCGCTATTTGACTATTCGATGCGAAATGTAAGTCTATGGGAAGCCCGAATAGTTCCGAATAGTTGTTATTCGGGTTTCCCATAGACTTACATTGCGCATCGAATATTCGCGAATAGTCAAATAGCGGCGACCTATTCGGAAAATATTCGCAAAGCCGGATAACCGAAGTTTTCGATCATCCCTAGTCGCTAACTTTACTTTCTTAGCCCAATGATGACCATGTGTAAGGCCGGCTAATCAAAGGAGCAGTTGGGTAAGAGGCTGGGTCCCCATCTGACGGCCACAGATTCCTGCATTGCCTGCTGGACCGCGTCTTGTCACTTGATTTGCCAAATCTGGACGCAAAACCGTAATTTTTGTCAAAACGGTTTTTACATCTTTGCTAACTTTTTTGTATCTTCTTTTTTTTTGTTATTGATCAATGGCAGCCAGTTCAGCACCCAGCTATTATACAGCAGATTCCAGCCGGGCAGACGGTCTGTCCCATGCAGCCTACCTCCCATGCATACGCACAATACCAGCCGCCGCACTCTCCAGCACCGCTGAAGCCTCTGCAGATCTCCACCGTACCCCTGCCGCAGTACCAGATACCCGCATCCCAGGTACAGACGCCTGCACTCATTCTCTTCCCTTAGTGTCATGTATATTTCATGCATCGGCCATGTAGAACTATGGCATCTTTTGTGATGCAGAAACCTTGCGGGTATTTTTCTTTATTTTATTTTTTTTGTTTTTTCTCCCTACACTGTTTTAATATAAACTTTGATTTACCTATACCTATAAAATTGCCATTCGATGTACTCCATCCATTCTGGCACTTATCCAGTCGTTTTGTGCCGTATTATACTTGTTATTTATGACATTACTTGGCTAGTAAATTAGTAGGATGTTGGAATCACAGCGAACGTCCTTAAAATAGATAAAACCAGAAATAGCTTTTAAATATTAAAGTCCACCCATGAACACCAAATCTATTTTTCCATAGTTTAATTATTAATTATTTTGTGCTGATTACCTTCTTGTAGTGGTCGGAGGTTTTTTTTGTTTGTTTTTTATTTAAATCTGCCTTCATAGACCTTAAACCTGCTGGCTGCCTGAAGCCACCACTAGAGGGAGCCATTGAGTAAGATGCATACAGTCACCCTATTCTCCTCAATAGTAAGACTGTCTGCAGTAATCTCCTGAGCTCCACCTAGTGGTGACTGAAGAAAGCAGAAATATTACAGGAAACCTTGTCCCAACTACAGCATCACCCAATTGACTGAAGAGAGGGACACTGCCGGTTTCCTTTTTTTTTTTTTTTAAATTTTCCCATCATAATGATGCTTATTAATTAACCAGAGCCACACCGGGGTCTGTATTACCAGACCGTACAGAGGCATGCCCCTGGTTTAGGCACATACATGTGGGACTGACAGGTTCTCCTTTAAAACCTATATGGTCCCTGCTTTTTCAATGAGGGCCATGCTCAAATTTCCCAGTTAATCATTTTGTGGAGTATTTTTCACATTTGCAGTCAAACCAATATAAACCAAATTATATCGGAAAGGGGTTCTTACTGCATTAGTTGGGGGCTTTTTAACACACATTTATAATTATTTCTAAATCATAAGTAACGACGTTATTTGATTTGTATAAAGGGGTTGTCAGCTTTTGGGGACCATTTTTTTTTCTTTCATCTATTTTTGGTTACGATGTACCTGTGGTTCATTAATAATTTTGCCTGATTTGACTTCTATTGTCCTTTTTGCACTGTCTATTGCTGGCTGCAGAATGAGTTAGCTAAGAATCTGTCAGTGAGCTAATTCTGATGGTCCAATGGGAGTTTATTTAACTCCTTTATCTCCAAGGTTGTTAGCCCCACATACATACATTTTAAAGGAATATGTCAGAAGGATCCACCCTCCTAAGCTGTGATATGCACATGAATGTTAAATAAAATGATACCTTAATATCAGTGATCCGATGTCTTATTCCAGAGAAATCCACTTTTTATTAATATGTAAAATGAACTATTAAGATCTATGGGCAGGGTATAGATCTCCCCGAGACTCTGCCCCTGGGAGTGTGTCCTTACCTCTGTATAATGCTGATGAATTCTAAGCCGGCAGCAACACACAGAGGAAAGAACACGTCTGCATAGTAGCTTAGGCCCCACTCACACTTGCGCTATTTTGACGCAAACGGAATCCGTCAGTAATGTAGTACAGTTCATTTATTTACAGTGGAAGCGCGACACCATGTGGACACAAGCGGGTACTGCATGACACACTCACGCGGCATATTAACGCGCTTCCACTGTAAATAAATGAACTGTACTACATTACTGACGGATTCCGTTTGCGTCAAAATAGCGCAAGTGTGAAACTAGCCTTAAAGCAGCTTTTTCAGGCTGAGCCATGTAATGACAGACAGCCTAATCTCCTCACTTACCTTCCTACTGAGCTGAGTGTGATAAACCTGCTCTAAGCTATTGTGGGAACATAATCTTTTTGCTATTTGTTGATTTTTGCTTACCATTGATGTTATGATTCAGTGACCGAGGAGGATCAGAAAAAGGACAAAAATGCGGAAACCCAAAAAGTAGCGAGTGGCTGGAACCTTAATGGACTGCAGACCTAATACTGACACACAACTAGAAGTAGCCGTGGGGTGTGCCTACGATGACCTAGTCGCCACGACACAGCCGGAGAACTAAATATTCTTAGAGAGAGAATTATAAGAAAAGCTAATCTGTCTCGGAGCAATCCCCAAAGATATAGATAGCCCCCCACATGTAAAGACTATGGTGATATAGGAAAACACAATACGTAGCTAGAAAACAGATTCAGCAAAGATGAGGCCCAAACTATCTGTATAGGAAAGGATTGGAAAGAGCACTGTCTGCAGCCGTAAAAACCCTAATAAATCTCAGCACACCTGATTTGGAAAAGCCCTGTGCCCACACAGGCTCTCCCCCACTAAATCAGTACTCTGATGTTACTGGGTTCCAAAAAAAACACTAATATAGATGAGGGACTGAATTTAATACCAAGCATGACAAAACACAATACATAGCAGAACATGGAGCTAGGTATACAGACACTCCCAGCAGGGAATGATCCAACTCCACCAAGAACTCCACACAGGCAAAAGCAGGAAGCAAGCATTAGTATCAAAACAGAAAAAACTTCAAGATAGTGGAAATCATAAGCAGAGGTACAAAGACCAACATATCTGAGAGGAGTTCTGGTAGAGAGCAGGGCTGGTTTCAGAATGTCCTTAGCACACAGGAGATACATTCAGCACCGGCAAAAAACAGGAAAAAACTACTCAGTTATATAGGCCCAATCTGAATGACCTGATTGCCAGTCCTCCACAGATGTCTGGCTCCCATTCAATAAGTCAAATGCACCGCCAGCACTGACCACAAGAGGAAGCCCCAAACTGAAAAATGTATTCACAACACATTGGTCAAGATCCTAGAAGGGAAGAAGTACAAGCCCCTGGAGGCTGCCTCTCTAAAAATCTATGTCCCACCCATAGGTTTTAACAGCTTATTTAAATATTTAGAAAAATGTGGATTTTTCTGGAATTAAATCTTGGATCATAGATATAAAGGTATCAGTTTATTCAGCTTTCTATTACCTGCATTCCTAAATAGACTGCCTAGGAGGGTTGATCCTACCGACAGATGCCCTTTGCAGCCCCTTTTATTAGTGCCGTACTGTATTTTTGTTTCATGCTTTTGCTCTTCTGTAAATTTAATTTTGCTTTTCCACGTGGCGTTTATCCGCTGAGCCTGCCTTGGCTATAAACGAAGCGCAGAGTTTTCATTAGTTGTGTTATGATGGATTATGTGCAATAATTGTGTTTTTTTTGTTTTGTGCATTGTTTTTCAGCTTCCTCCGTATCCTCTCATTCCAGCAGTTACTCCTCTAACAGGATTCGAGAGCCTCCCTGGCAATCTCTCTGACTTACCTGCTGTCTGTATCACCCCCCTGCCTGCTCCCTGTCAGTATTTCCCGCCAGGTGTGGTTATGTCCAACCTTCCAGTGACTCCCGCAGGGCCAACAGGGCAAATAGTCAATCCGCAGTTGGTGATACCTTATGAGACCACTCTTATGCAAAATATCCAGGTGGCTCCTGTCCCTTTGTTAGCGGTGGTTCCCCCTGGTGCGCCTGGATTACCAACCCCACAACCGCTGCCACTGAACCCCCAAGCGCAGGCGTACCCGGCTTCCTTCCAACAGATCATTCAGAGTGATGTCCCATCGGTTCATCACCCACCAAGTGTTCCGCCCGTGTCACAGCAAACCCATCCACCTCCTCCTCAGTCACATCATCCGAGCATAACCCATCCTCCCGATCAGACTACATCTGGGGCTGGGAACCAGGTAATACTTTGTAAAATCCCGGTAATTTCTGTTTAGTGTCAACTCAAAGAAACCATAAGAGAAGCCCAACTCTTTTCGAATACAGGCCCATAGGCAAGGACACGATCGGTAGGTCCGAGAGATCACAGTACAGCAGAGGAAACAATGTCATACACATAGGATGCCCTTTTTTTTCAGAAAGGGCATGCTGGCATGTCTGGTTCTGGAACATGTCAGTCGTATGTGTTCCATGCTTGCATTACATGGGGATGTGGATCCAGGCCTCGGGATGTATCGTAGTGGCTCATTTTGTCTCAGTTTTACCTGACCACTTTTCTCTTTTTTTTTGGGGGGGGGGGGGGGGACGTTGCACATTTACCGCCTTCCCTTCTCGCAGTGCCAGATTTTGCCATTGGACAAAAGTGTTCACTTTTTAGAGACTTTTCCCCTTTGTGACCACGTGAACGACCATCACTTAGTGGTACTGGCTTACCTTATGTGGCATTATTTAGACACAATGTGTAATATTTGGCCAGTATGTTTCATCCAAAATGTTATCAATGCGTAATAAACTAATCATAATTCTCTTAATTATAACTGCGTCATTACAAATTTTCTAATCAAAACAGATTCACTATTCTATGTCTATAAAGAATCTAAAAAAAAAATGTGAACCAATTGACACAATTTTCAAGTGATAATTTTAAAATTAATATTTTTTATTCAGCAATTTAAAAAAAAAAAAAAACCAATTAAAAAGGACAATACCACCAATGCGGAATGAGACAAATAAGGCCAGAGTGAAAAAAAGAAACACTTCTCAACAATCAAGTATATATTATTCAGCATTCAAATGATTGATTATAAATAATTGACAGATCTCAATAAATGCCAATGATAAATCAGGCTGATGAAGGTGACGAAACGTGCGTCGGAGGCAGGGGGTAGACACATGGGCCAGGCGACACTTGGATAAGTGCACAACATTATAAATATTAAATACACTGCCTAAAACTATAATATATGTAAAGTGCAATAGTGCTAACTGCAATAACCTATTCACTGATAACCACTATAATAGTCACTCCTGCTGTATTATCCAAATGTCAACTATAATGGCCCAAACTCAGCCTAATAAAGTACACCGTGGATTAGCAGCTTCCCAAGAAGTGTAAACAATTAAAATAGTATAACTACTGCACCAATAACCAACATAATGTTGTGCACTTACTTATCCAAGTGTCGCCTGGCCCATGTGTCTACCCCCTGCCTCTGACGCGCGTTTCGTCACCTTCATCAGCCTGATTTATCAATGGTATTTATTGAGATCTGTCATTTATTTATAATCAGTCATTTGTATGCTGAATAATATATACTTGATTGTTGAGAAGTGGATTTTTTTCTCTTGCCTTATTTGTCTCCTTCCACACTGGTGGTATTGTTCTTTTTATTTGGGTTTTTTTTGTTTGTTTTTTTTTTTAATTTCTGAATAAAAAATATTAATTTTAAAATGAATCACTTGAAAATTGTGTCAATCGGTTCACATTTTCTTAGATTCTTTATAGACATAGAATAGTGGATCTATTTTGATTAGACCATGCATAATAAAAAATGGTGCACAGCTATCTGTAACGACACTACTCACGCGTTTTGGTCTCCCGAGAGTTTTTAATGTGGCCTACAGGGCATTGAATAGAAACCACAGGGGGTTGGAAATGTGAGAGATGTCATACGCAATAGGCACGGACTTCAGGTGGACACATTAGTGATGGCGGTTAGGATCTTCTTTTTTTGGAATGGGTGGGATTAGCTTTTATTAGCGGTTATTCTCTTGGAGGTGGACCTCCGAGCCGCCCAACCCCCTTTTTCCCAGACCTTGAGTGACCTGATTATTCCTTATTTTGCAGTTTTACCAGTTACTGATGCAAAATGCGCCACTACTTCACATTCTGCACATTGCGGACCCGTCGCTGATGGGCGCATGTCAAGAACGGTTAGAAGCTGAACATCCCCTTTTAATTACAAAAGATACATATGCTGATTCCTGGCATGTGTGATCTTTTTTTATTCTTTCTTTTTTTTTTTACCTTTTTGTATCCTTTTCCATTACACATGCCATTTTACAGATCGGTTAATAATTTACTATTGCATTTGGGAGTTTTAATTTTGGGATTGGTACAGGAGGTCAGTGAGGTGTGGACATAGTCGGATTTCTTGCAGAAGTTACTTTTTCTTTTTTGTATCCTTATTCCGGTCCTATACCTACTGATACTTATTTAGCTGTTTCTGAATGTAAAGTGCCGTCGTATAACTTCTGCCCCTGTGTTGTGCAGGTCATTGGTCTTCCGCAGTATTCAGTGGACCTGGGCACCCCCATTACAATGATGTCTCCACCTGTGCATCTCCCAAATGATACTCCCCCTCCTATGCAAGGGCAAGACCCACTTGCACAAGTTCCATACCCACACGCCATAACCGAGGCCACTTTTGCGGACCATCAGAGCCCGGCCATCCAGTCGTACGCAGACCCCAGTCATGAGGTGACTTTTTTCATTTTTATTTTTTTTTTTATTTTTTTACATTTAAATTAGAAAGTAGAATTTTATAGTGTCACATTTTTATCATTTTTTTTTTTTTTTTAGGATACGATGTTACAGGAGAATGTACTGGCCTCCAATCAAAGCTGTGACTAGTGAGTGTGGGCTATAGTGTGCGCTTATAAATTCCGTCTTTATGGGGGAACAAGCAGCTCCCACCCCATCAAATGATGAAAAAGGGACGGTTTTTCAACATTTGGCTCAATTCTATTCTATGATGTTCATGTTCACAATGCAGCTTGTGCATGAAGTGAATGTGCCATTTGTGCAGTCGTGCAGCCGGATAGGAACCCAAGAGGTCGGGGGAAATAAAAGCTGGTGCAATTGTACAGGATGAGTAGCTATTGGACACATCTATTGTTCTAGCACAGGGCTTTCTTCTTTGTGTGTCTGCTCCTGCACTTATGATAAAAAAGGGCTGCACAAATGCCAAAAATCAGGTTTTTGGCGAACCTAGAAGCTTGCTTCCAGGCCCAACCTTTTGTATTCGGAACCTAAAAGTTGCTTTTGTGGGGCCATAAAGCCTATAATATTGTCTCTGAAGTGATGGAACCATGTGGAAATGAAGAGCGGAGCTACACAACTGCGGAGTTCTTAGATTTGGGCCCATGAAACTGTATAATCCTTTTTTTTAATGGCCGTCTATGTCTATGACCCTTGTATAAAGGGTGGTTGCAGATTGAGCTAGATACATACTCTCCTGTCCTTTATAGATCCTCTCCTGACTTTGGTTTTAAATCAGACATGTGTAGCAGGTTTTACACGATTTAGTGACTTTTTCAATCTAAAAATGTAAAGTCTTCCTTCTTCTTAGTAATTGTATTACATAGCTTCATGCTTTCTGAAGGGGGTCAGCATCTCAGTGATTAGAAGTTCCTCTATGATGAAACTGCATGGACTTTACCCCTGAAGTACCCCATAGTGGAGACAGAAACGCCTATCGCAGTTTCTGATGATAATTAGACAGCTCCTGTCGCACAGTTATTATATTTAGCCTCCTGTTTACTTAGAATATACTCATTTAAGACACAATGAAGGAATAAATAATTCCCGTGCTGCCACAGGAGGATGGTACCGACCCGTCATGTGATGCTGTATTCGTGGCACAGCATAGAGGAAAAGGATAGGGGGGGTGAAATTTTGGAATCAAGATGGAAGTTGAAGAAAATAAATCAGGGGGGTGAACTATAGGGAATTAATTATAAGAAGAGTGCAGAAATAGACAATCAGGTGATGGGTGCAGGGATGGGATAAAATATCTGGACTGTCTCTTTTTGTTTTTTTGAATTTTAGTTGATGGTTGCCTACGTCCACACTTTTTGTCTCTTCTTAGTTATGTAGGTTCTGATGCGGCATCTGGTAAAGAAATGAGCGATGGGTATGAGGGCATCCAAGGCAGCGGCAAACAAGATGGAAAACCCGCGAGGAAACATCACCGGAGGTCGTCTCGTACTCGCTCTCGGCAGGAAAAGACCAATAAACCCAAACTGACCATTCTCAATGTAAGACCATGCCCAATGACCTGATATCCAGAATGACTGTGTAGCCGCGAGTGCTTGGTGTAAGGCGGTGGCGTTGATGTATCGGCCCTCTAAAGGCTGCTTTACACGCTACGATTTATCTGACGATATGTCGACGGGGTCACGGTTTCCCTGACGCATTTCCGTCATCGTTAGCGACGTCGTTGCGTGACACCTACGTGCGACTCCGAACGATCGCAAATAGGGTAAAAATCGTTGATCGTTGACACGTTGTTCAGTTTCAAAATATTCGTAGTTTGGAACGCAGCAGACATATTGCTACGTTTGACACCCTGCCAATGACGAACAATATCCACATGACCGCCTTGGTCAAACAATATATTGCTGAATGATGTAGCGTCGTTTGTGAGATCGTTAGGTGTGACCGCTACAAAATGACGTATGAGCGATCTCTGCAAATCGTAACAACGATCTGGGCATGTCACATCGCTAGCGATATCGTTGTGTGTAAAGCGGCCTTTACTCCTATTATATTGTCCTCCAGGATTTGGCTACTTTGTAGAATAACTACGTGAAAAATGAATCTTCCGCAAATTGTAACTGTGTTTTCTTCTTTTAGACACAGTTGCCAGTGGTGGATCCTCACATTTTGTAGGTTGATGCCTTTTCTTTTATGTAATTTTTTTTTTTTCTGAATTTTCCTGTAGGTTTGTAACACTGGAGACAAAATGGTAGAATGCCAACTAGAAACGCACAACCATAAAATGGTGACCTTTAAATTTGACTTGGACGGTGACGCGCCAGAGGAGATTGCTACCTACATGGTAAATATATATTGTGGCCAAGAGTTAGCAACATTTAAGGTGCAACTGGAGGTATGACAATCTTTTGAGCTTTTATGGGGCTAGAAATGCTCATCTCACCGGGAAAAGGCACGTTCATAGCGATGTACTGAGCCGGAGGCTTCCATCCGGTCATTGTGAGTGGAGTCATGTATTAGCTGAGTGTTTCTGCACGGTGGTTTCGCCATTGTTTGGGTCTGAGGACCTGCGCCCCTCGCCGATCAACAAGACTTTTATGGGAGCAAAAATATATAAAATTTAATTGTTAGCTTAGTGGCACTTTTTAATTACAAGCTAATATACGGTTGTGTTAACATTCGTGTCGTGCCTTCGCCCTTTCGTCCGAACATGTTGACCTTCTCGTTCTCGTATACAAATGAGAAACAAAATCGATCGCTGAATTAATTGCTTAACTCCTGAATGAGCGGCGCTAATTAATACTGGTAGGATCCGGTCTCTGAAACTAAATGGGAATAGATTGAATTTTGAGTATGACGTTATAACCGGGTGGACGGTCGTCTCTATTGACTGTTCTCAATCCAGCAATTCTATTTGTGCTATAAACGCAGATATAGTCTGAACAGCGGCTGAACCTGCCGATCTCGAAGGGACCCAATGACCGTCCTGTACATGCGGGTGGACGGGGTGCTCTATCGTTCCTCCGATCATAGATGTCGGAGGAAAAAAGAGCTTCAAGAGGCTCGATCCATCGGCATTGGATAATGGCTTCTCTGTGATGCTTTTGGCCATCGCTTATTCCCATTAATAATACTCGAAGCCAAATGTGCATGTGCATGTGTATGGGATGGGGTTGGTGTTAGCCAAATACAGTTGGTGGCCAACAATAAAGGGAAGTGATCCACCGGAGGAGCAGGAAAAGCCATCTGTGGCCACTGTAGGGAAGGGCGGCATCTTCCTTGGACACAGCATAGTTTTGGCTCCAGTCCCTGATTTATTGCATTATCTATGGCTTCATTATTTATTCATGGCTGTGCTGCTATCTCCAAGGGTAAAGGTGCATTGGTGTGTTGTTTTTCGGGCACCCCACGTGCTGGGCTTTACTCTGCCGGGTTGCACAGATCCTAGATATTGTAGCGTTGTAGGATTGCAGCCTTCTGTGTTATCTCTTTCCGTCAGGTTTGGAAGCTTCCTATTGTTGCAACGCTGCCTCCTGCATTCTTATATCTGTATGCTTCCAGGTGGAAAATGAATTCATACTGCAGGCCGAGAAAGAGATTTTCATTGAGCAGATGAAGGATGTGATCGACAAGGCGGAGGACATGCTGAGCGAGGATATGGAGGGGGAGCGGAGCTCCGATCAAGGGGCAAGTCCACAGCAAACAGATTCCTTCAGGGTGGAAATGAGGGAGGTACAGTGCACATATTTTTTTTTTGGTACTTTCAGTCATGGAATAGTAGAGACATGGCTGACATGACGGCTATCCCTGCGAAGGAATTGACTGCTGTCCACCCCCGGCTGTCAGCGCCGGCCGCAGCCGCATAAATTACACATTTATTGCAAAGTAATTTATTGGAAGCTCTGAAGCCGCAAAGGAACCGATGCTCCATGCATAATTCTCAGGGTCTTCCTACATGTCCTCTGCAGAGGCTTCTTATTTTATTAGACATTTTATCTTTTTACAGAATTATATGTTGGTGACATTTTGTGTTGTAAACCTGCCAAGCATAGTGCGTGTATGAAAACAGCGCGAATAGAAGAGCAGATGCTGCCCGGACTGAATACACGCGTATGCCTGGATGAGAAAGTAAAAATAAAAAAAAGCAAAAAGATATATATATATATATATATATATATATATATATATATATATATATATATATACATATACATACATACATACACACTTTTTTATTTATATATATATCTCCATATAAGATATTTTTAGGAGCAATTGCTCCCGGTCACTTCAGTGGAGACCGGTTGTGTATTTGGAAACATTCAAACTGTACACGAGAAACTGCCCATTTTTTTCTTTTTATCTTGGGTCCGATTGCTGAGCCCTGCTTGGCATAACATAAATCTGCTTTTGGGAAGCCCCCCTTAGAGTGGGCCATATATTTACTTGCAGAATATTTGTCCGGCTCCCGGCCCACCCATGAATGCCAACTTTAGACCAGCGTAGTCACAAAGCTCCTAAGAATGTTTTTGTAAAATAAGAACATTCCTGGCAAATTATTTACTGTTGGCAACAATGGCTGTATACAATGTGCAGAAGTTACCATTATGTGTATGGGGGGCTCCACTTAATGATTTTTTCGTCCCCCTGTAATATTCATTGCTATTAGGCTTTTCTGGTAGCGAATAATTTTCCATTTCTCCATCCTTTTTTCTGACCAAAATTGCATTCTGTAGAGTTGTGGAATATTGTTGTGAGCCAACCGCTATCTCATGTCTGTGGGCAGCTTAAAGGATTATTCCGCACCTCTCATGCCTCTAAGATGAGAGTGAAGCCGCTGACGTTGCACCGGCGACCTCCTGGCCGCTCTCGTTCACTCCCAGCGGCTATCATGCACCTGTCCTGGTAATTTACAACGTAGAATCCAATGATTGCATTAGACCCGGCAAGAGCCCGTCCATGCAACGTCATCAGCATCTTTCACCCCACACTCTGGAAGAGACCGTCCCCTTTACTGTTATTAATGGTTATTTATGGTCCTCTTTATTGTTATTAATGGTTATTTATGGTCCTCTTTATTCTTATTAATGGTTATTTATGGTCCTCTTTATTGTTATTAATGGTTATTTATGGTCCTCTTTATTCTTATTAATGGTTATTTATGGTCCTCTTTATTGTTATTAATGGTTATTTATGGTCCTCTTTATTCTTATTAATGGTTATTTATGGTCCTCTTTATTGTTATTAATGGTTATTTATGGTCCTCTTTATTCTTATTAATGGTTATTTATGGTCCTCTTTATTGTTATTAATGGTTATTTATGGTCCTCTTTATTCTTATTAATGGTTATTTATGGTCCCCTTTACTGTTATTAATGGTTATTTATGGTCCTCTTTATTGTTATTAATGGTTATTTATGGTCCTCTTTATTGTTATTAATGGGTATTTATGGTCCTCTTTATTCTTATTAATGGTTATTTATGGTCCCTTTTACTGTAATTAAAAAAAAAATAAGCAACCATAAGAACAGGTGTTCACAAATGGTCACATTGTAGCAGGAGACCCATGGATCAGATTCCTCCGCTTTATCCCATATTCTGGAGGAAAACTGTTTGAAATGTAACATTTTTGTGTAATTTTTTACTTGGCTAAAAATTTTTGCAACTTTTGGCTTTTATAAGCCGGAGGAGGCACAAAAAATAAATCGTAGTTTGCTCAAAAAAAGTGTTGTAATTCACAACAGAAATGTTCCCCATGACTGTGGAGCTGTAAGATGCATCGGGTTTATTTTGGAGGCGCTGACTTTGGTGCGTGTTACTCCGGTGCCGGCTCCATGAATCTGCGCCTTGTCTGTCCGGGCAGAATTAGATTTGGCTCATAATCACTGTTGGACGCACTTTTTAATGTATTTACCTTACCTTTTCTTTTTTTATTTTTTTCTTAAAGGAAAACTCCCTCAATCCAGCGAAGACTCCAGTATATCAGCAGAACGGTACGATGTTTATAGTTTGATTTTCTTTACATACATTGTATCACCGGTGAAATATTGATCTTTTTTTGTTTTGTTCAGTTTTGCATACGGGGAAGAGGTGGTTTATCATCTGCCCGGTGAAGGAATGTCCGAGTCCAGCAGACGTGACCTCCGCTAATGGTAACCTGGAAACTCCGAATAATCTGGCAGGTAATCGCTCCTCGCTGTTAGTGATGGGCTTGTGCCTGTCTGAATAGTGAAGATAACGCACCCAGATTGTATTATTCCGGGAATCGGCTGATTTTCAGTTTTCTAGTTTGGTGACTATTTTTGAGTCTTTCCTCGGTGGTCTCCGCGGTGCATGGATGAATATATTTTAGTCTGGAGCAGAACCTCCTGATCTGCATGTTCCCCTTCACAGATGAATGCGACGGCTCAGACCCCGCAGGGCGACGGCTCAGACCCCGCATGGCGACGTTCAGACCCCGCAGGGTGGCAGCGGGTCTCATAGAATATTTTCATGTATAATAAGTCTTTAGATTGGATTTTCAGAAATTCAAACCTTTTTTTTTTTTAACCTTTTCTTATCCCGTTCTGATTCTGGCAGCAGAATGTCTGGATTTAGCAGGGTCTGGTGATGAGATAATCGGACGCACCCCGGTTAGACCCGGACTTACGGTCACCGTTTACTGACCGCAGCCTAATTCCATTATGTGAACTCCGTTTTTTGTCTCCGGGTTTCTTCTTGGTCGCACGCCTGGTTAGGTTACAGTCATTGGATCTGTTTGTACCTGATCCTTCACCGTTCACCGGACTCTGCTTTCCATAGACTTCTACGGGCTACTTTTAGCACTTGCATTGCTGATGTAAAACTGAGCCCCGCTATTTTTCTTACTTCATTAATCCCTTAAAGCAGTTATGTCGCAAATACACCACATATATTATTTAATGGATCTTGGATCTGATGAGGCCAGTGTACTTACTTAGATAATGCCATTCAATATGGCTGCATGATGCTTTGTTAAAGTGTAGACCTCAATCTCCATGCTCCTCAGTGTCCCTCCACCCTGCTGCTGTTGAGATTGATGAATCAGACATGAATTTTTGAAGTAAATACATTAGCCTCATCAGGTCTAACAGATCTCTTTACACTGAAAATCCGTGTCTGATGATTTGTATAATTCTTTTAGAAAGTTTCTCAGTCTCCTCGCACTCAGTCTGATAGATCTTCAGCCGGGAGGTGGTATACTGGGGGTGCACGCTGCTCCGTACAAGCTGCAGCTGTCCGTCAGGTCGGGTGGCGGTGATTGAATACCCTTGGTTTCTTGTGCTCTTTCACTCTACAGTTAGACTCCAAAAATATTTATCTTAACTTAGAGCCATTTGGACATGTGTTTTCAAAGTGAGCACACTAGCTTCATCAGGTCTAGGAGGTCTACTTAATGACAAATGCCTTTTTTTTTTTTCTTTTTTTTTTAAATCTGGTGACAGATCTGCTGTAAACTATGGGGTGATCGGAATACCCCAGTTGTGCCCACCCTTAATCTTCTCCAAATTTCCATACGGACTTCAGTTTTCTCACAATGCATTTAGGCCTTGTGCACACTTTGCGTTTTTTAATGCCTTGTTTTTTGGTGCAGTTTGTTGCCCAAATCTTTGTCTTTTCTTCTCCCAGCAAAGTCAATGAGAATTCTGTAATGCTGTGGGCACATGGCTTCCTTTTTTTCCTTGCAGTTTTGGGTGCAGCAGCCGCAGCGTGTCAGATGTTGGTGCATTTTTGTCTTGCGTGTTGTATCTCTTACAGCCATTGATGTTGCTACAAAAAAGCATGGCACAAAAAAAGCTCCAAAAGTGCATGCATTTTTTTTTTTTTTGTCCGTTTTTCTTACACAAGGTGTAGATTTTGGTGCAGAAAATTTCTGCAACCAAAAACTCAGCGTGTGCACATACTCTTATCATGCACTTCACATCACAATCACATATAGACACGCATAGCACAAACTCCTTTTTTCCCCCCTGTTTCTTGTATGTGGATGTGTTGAGCTGAAAACCTATCGGCTCCATATTCTTACAACTAGTGATGAGCAGATAACCGGGACTGGCTGAATGCAGCGATTAAAGATGGTGGTAGAAGGGATAGTGGGATAGGAGCAGGCCTGCTGTACTTACCAAGACACCGGCATGGCTGTACGCTGCTTCTAGGCAGAGCATTCGCCTCCGGGGCCATGAATTAGGCTCATTGCATATGCACTGCATTCCCCTCCCACTGGCCATCCTGGCACCTGTGATTGGTTGCAGTCAGACACGCCTCCACACTGTGTGACATCGTGTCAACTGACTGCAACCAATCACAAGCGCCAAGACGGCCGGTGGGCGGGGAAAGCAGTGAATATGCATGAGCAGTAATCAGTGGCCCAGGAAGTGAAGAAGAGGCCACAGGAGCAGTGTACAGCCGTGCGGGAGCCTCGGTAAGTATGAAGCGCTCTTCTTATTTTCTTTATTTTTCCTTTATTTTTATTATTTTCTCACGTGTCGGGCCCGGGTCTGTTTGAAACAGAATGGATCTGGACTTTTACCGTCCGGGTCCGCCCATCACTACTTGCAACGTACAGCTAAGTGTACCGGTCGCACCGCCGTAGTGTGTAATGATATAATAAATGGGTTTCCATGCGTTGCAGTCCTCGGTTGTGGTTGTGCCTGGATTACCAGCAGAGCCGCCTGGATATTTACACTGCTTTCTATTACATAGGTTCAATGTCTGCCTGAATCCAGCGCGCTGAAGAACATATAGTTCTGTGGTGTGGGCGGCACGTTAGCTCAGTGGTTATTACTGCCGCCTCGCCGATTCAGTCCAGCTGGGATTCCTCCCACACTCATAAAACCTATTGAAAATAAATGGGCTTTCTAAAATAATTGACCCCTGCATGCGCCTGTGCACGTAATGGGGAGGTTACACTGTTTGCAAACTCTGGGGTTGTTTGTACTGCACTTTTTTGCCGTCTTTGCCCATTTGCCTGCACATCGATCCCTCTGTATCTGTGGACATGGCTTTAACGTTTCCATAATTCACCATTTACTTTGATGAGAGACGGGTGTGCAATACCAGACTATGGCCACTATGCAGTTGATGGCGCTGTGCTCCACAAGTACACATATCCGGCTGCCAGTGGCATCGGGAACGGATGATTGGGGGATGCCGCGTGTCGCTGCGCCACCAATCTCATGTTAATGACCTATTCATATTAAAGTTCATGGACTGGAGTAAGGTTTTGGGTGTAAACTATGCAGTGTCTGCTCATGAATTAGACGGGTGGACGCTGTCATGCCTCCATCCCCCATGCGTTGCCCATATTGGCAGAGTTCGCCAGGACTGGTGTAGACACACTAAAAGTCGCAAATTCGATTTGTGCACAAATTTTAAAACTTTCAAAGTGTTTACAGCAGTTTTCTGGCGAAGACACTTGGAAAAATTGGGGCTTTTGTTTTTTGCTTTTTATTTTTTTATTCCCACTGATTTCAAGATTTTTTTTTTCCTAACCGTCACCTAATAAAATCATCCAGAGGATTAAATCCTAAAAAGAGTCAGTCCTGTTCTTATCGGACTCCGGGATGCTCTGTATCCACTTTAGATGGTTTCGTAATGTAAGTGCAGAAGAAGCAGCTGCGGTCATATCTGTCTTGTCTGGATAGATTGTTATAATGTTTTAACCTCGACTTGTTCCCAAAGGATTACCCAGACTGGACACATATATCTTTGATAGTGATGAGCGGGCACTACCATGCTCGGGTGCTCAGTACTGGTAACTAGTGATGAGCGGGCACTACCATGCTCAGGTGCTCTGTACTGGTAACTAGTGATGAGCGGGCACTACCATGCTCAGGTGCTCTGTACTGGTAACTAGTGATGAGCGGGCACTACCATGCTTGGGTGCTCAGTACTGGTAACTAGTGATGAGCGGGCACTACCATGCTCAGTTGCTCAGTGCTGGTAACTAGTGATGAGCGGGCACTACCATGCTCGGGTGCTCAGTGCTGGTAACTAGTGATGAGCGGGCACTACCATGCTCGGGTGCTCAGTACTGGTAACTAGTGATGAGCGGGCACTACCATGCTCAGGTGCTCAGTACTCGTAACTAGTGATGAGCGGGCACTACCATGCTCGGGTGTTCAGTACTGGTAACTAGTGATGAGCGGGCACTACCATGCTCAGGTGCTCTGTACTGGTAACTAGTGATGAGCGGGCACTACCATGCTCGGGTGCTCAGTACTGGTAACTAGTGATGAGCGGGCACTACCATGCTCAGGTGCTCTGTACTGGTAACTAGTGATGAGCGGGCACTACCATGCTCAGGTGCTCTGTACTGGTAACTAGTGATGAGCGGGCACTACCATGCTCGGGTGCTCAGTACTGGTAACTAGTGATGAGCGGGCACTACCATGCTCAGTTGCTCAGTGCTGGTAACTAGTGATGAGCGGGCACTACCATGCTCGGGTGCTCAGTACTGGTAACTAGTGATGAGCGGGCACTACCATGCTCAGGTGCTCAGTACTCGTAACTAGTGATGAGCGGGCACTACCATGCTCGGGTGTTCAGTACTGGTAACTAGTGATGAGCGGGCACTACCATGCTCAGGTGCTCTGTACTGGTAACTAGTGATGAGCGGGCACTACCATGCTCGGGTGCTCAGTACTGGTAACTAGTGATGAGCGGGCACTACCATGCTCAGGTGCTCTGTACTGGTAACTAGTGATGAGCGGGCACTACCATGCTCAGGTGCTCTGTACTGGTAACTAGTGATGAGCGGGCACTACCATGCTCGGGTGCTCAGTACTGGTAACTAGTGATGAGCGGGCACTACCATGCTCAGTTGCTCAGTGCTGGTAACTAGTGATGAGCGGGCACTACCATGCTCGGGTGCTCAGTACTGGTAACTAGTGATGAGCGGGCACTACCATGCTCAGGTGCTCAGTACTCGTAACTAGTGATGAGCGGGCACTACCATGCTCGGGTGTTCAGTACTGGTAACTAGTGATGAGCGGGCACTACCATGCTCAGGTGTTCTGTACTGGTAACTAGTGATGAATGGGCACTACCATGCTCGGGTGCTCAGTACTGGTAACTAGTGATGAGCGGGCACTACCATGCTCGGGTGCTCTGTACTGGTAACTAGTGATGAGTGGACACTACCATGCTCGGGTGCTCTGTACTGGTAACTAGTGATGAGCGGGCACTACCATGCTCGGGTGCTCTGTACTGGTAACTAGTGATGAGTGGACACTACCATGCTCGGGTGCTCAGTACTGGTAACTAGTGATGAGCGGGCACTACCATGCTCAGGTGCTCAGTACTGGTAACTAGTGATGAGCGGGCACTGAGCACCTGAGCATGATAGTGTTCGCTCATCACTAGTTACCAGTACTGAACACCTGAGCATGGTAGTGCCCACTCATCATTAGTTACCAGTACTGAACACCTGAGCATGGTAGTGCCCACTCATCATTAGTTACCAGTACTGAACACCTGAGCATGGTTGTGCCCGCTCATCACTAGTTACCAGTACTGAACATCTGAGCATGGTAGTGCCCGCTCATCACTAGTTACCAGTACTGAGCACCCGAGCATGGTAGTGCCCGCTCATCACTAGTTACCAGTACTGAGCACCCAAGCATTGTAGTGCCCGCTCATCACTAGTTACGAGTACTGAGCACCCGAGCATGGTAGTGCCCGCTCATCACTAGTTACCAGTACTGAGCACCCGAGCATGGTAGTGCCCGCTCATCACTAGTTACCAGTACTGAACACCTGAGCATGGTAGTGCCCGCTCATCACTAGTAACCAGTACTGAGCACCCGAGCATGGTAGTGCCCGCTCATCACTAGTTACCAGTACTGAGCAACCGAGCATTTTAGTGCCCGCTCATCACTAGTTACGAGTACAGAGCACCCGAGCATGGTAGTGCCCGCTCATCACTAGTTACCAGTACTGAACACCTGAGCATGGTAGTGCCCGCTCATCACTAGTTACCAGTACTGAGCACCCGAGCATGGTAGTGCCCGCTCATCACTAGTTACCAGTACTGAGCACCCGAGCATTGTAGTGCCCGCTCATCACTAGTTACGAGTACAGAGCACCCGAGCATGGTAGTGCCCGCTCATCACTAGTTACCAGTACTGAACACCTGAGCCATGGTAGTGCCCGCTCATCACTAGTTACCAGTACTGAGCACCCGAGCATGGTAGTGCCCGCTCATCACTAGTTACCAATACTGAGCACCCGAGCATTGTAGTGCCCGCTCATCACTAGTTACGAGTACAGAGCACCTGAGCATGGTAGTGCCCACTCATCACTAGTTACCAGTACTGAGCACCCGAGCATGGTAGTGCCCGCTCATCACTAGTTACCAGTACAGAGCACCCGAGCATGGTAGTGCCCACTCATCACTAGTTACGAGTACAGAGCACCTGAGCATGGTAGTGACCACTCATCACTAGTTACCAGTACTGAGCACCCGAGCATGGTAGTGCCCGCTCATCACTAGTTACCAGTACAGAGCACCCGAGCATGGTAGTGCCCGCTCATCACTAGTTACCAGTACTGCGCACCCGAGCATGGTAGTGCCCGCTCATCACTAATCTTCATCTCTCAGCTGTTGGCAGGATTAGGCTTGTACTTTCTCAGGTCGGTGCCCATTTTGTTCTGTTATTCGGTGGGTAGTTGAGCAGTGGACCTCACCGATAATACATTGATCTTTGAAGAGTTCTTTTGTGTAATCTTTCATTTTCTTACAGATGAAAAACATTCTGAAGATAACCACATGACAAATGAGGAGAAGACTCCAGCTTTGGGTCAGTCCACTTTAACGGATTCATGTGACCAGTCTACGGGAATTGCTGCTTCCATGACTCAGTCGTCCTCAACAATCTCCTCCTCAGATCTGCAAACTCTTCCAGAATCCCTTTCCTTCCTCCAAGCAGATACTGTAACTCTTGGTTCATCGGCTGTTTTACAACCTGTGATAGAAGGACAGCCGGACTCTGTGGGCTGTGATGGACTTGTGCTAAATGAGGTTCCAGTAGCACCTGTGGTCCCTCACCCAGGGCACAATTCATGCGTGTTACCGCCTGGGCAGACTTGCAGTATGAAGACCACAAGTGAAACTGTTCCATCAGAGGGTGTAAAATGTGACAATGGTCAAGTTCAGCCAGGTCCTCAGGAAAACGTTCTCGATCTTAAGCCTGAGCAGCATGAATCAGACAATGGATCTCCTGTTGTAGTCCAGGTGAAGTCAGAAGCTGGTTCAACTGGTCAGGGTATGGCAAGAACTGATCAGTTACAGGTCATCCCAGAAGGGTCCCCAGCGTTGCCACCTGTTTCACAGGCTCAGGGCTTAGCTTTGCCGGTGGTGAATTCCAATCACCAACAGTCGGGCATCGAGTCGGATGGAGAAGGTCCACCTAGAGTAGAGTTTACGGACGACACAATTAAAACTTTAGATGAGAAACTCCGTACTCTACTCTACCAGGAGTATACTCCGGCCAACATGTCTGCTGGCACACCGGAGAACTGCGTCACTCTAGAAAACGCTCCAGAAGTCCTCAACTCCCAGCCGCTAAACCAGGACCTGAATGGAGAAGCCGTACATTCATGTAACACTCGCTCTGCTCTCCAGCCAGAAAATGGTGGTGATCTCGCCGGTCATTCACCAATTCTGCGGGTAAGTGGATGCATACGGTAATCTGACATATTGGTTTTCTATCTTTTACATACTTGTCCCATATATTTGTAATGTTTACAGTATATGCAAAAGGGATGTCCAGGGGTATAGGGGCTCTGTAGTTTTGCAGTGTAGCGACATAGAGGTGTAATACCAGTGCATTGCCAAAAATTATGCTGTTTTGAAAATAAATTAACAAAAAACATCCATTGAATTCAGAGGAGAAGGAGAAATCTGCACTGAAATGTGGATATGCTACAAAATCCAAGGTGCTGATCATAGTTTACATTTCCAAAGGCCGTACACTCGCATTGCCAATCTGCCAGACACTTTCTTGATTCCTTATTCAGTCCCGACTGCAACAGACTGTTAAATGTTAGCAATGCAATGGTTACAATTGTCAACGCGTCATTGCAGAGGGGTTGGAACATAGAGGCCAACGGGGTCAGGAAAAAATCCTATGGAAACCTTTGACATCCCTTTCAAAATTCATGGGCAAGTAATATGGAGTGTTCAATGGATTTGAGGTCAGAGCCTGTGAAGTTATTCCCAAACCTCCCCAACCATGCCAGTATGGACCTCGCTTTACACACTGGAGCACAGTCCTGCTGGAACATAAAAGGACCCTCCCCAAATGGTTCCCGTTCCCACAAAGAAGCATGCAGTTGTCCAAAATGTCTTGGAACCCTAAAGTAATTATCTCTTTTTAATGGAACTAAAGGGCTCCCTGAAAACAATCACCGAATATTATCCCTCCGCCCCAAAATCTTGGTGACACAGCTGCCTGGTGGTATGAGGCGGATTCTCTCTAACCCCACAAGTCATGGTGAGACTGCAAATGGGCAAGTGACGATGGAAGCAGTAGATACAGTTTTTTAGGACGGCTATACACAGGATCAGCAGAGAAGTATTTGCAGTTGGGTATTTTGCAGCAAGAACATGGTTAACCACAGGAGCAGCAGAGTTGTATTTTGTGATGACTCCAAGAGAGCTGTAATGAATAATTAAACCAGTACCTGGATAGAAGAAATGAGTTTTACCTTGTAGCACGACTTATTAGAGCTTATAGCAGGGACAAGATGGTATCAAGGAGGATAGTAATTAGCCTCCTGCATGGATCAGAGTCTAGAGAAGGGTTTACCAACCTTTGTCTCTGGAGCCACATGTGGCCTGTGGGCTCTTGATAATTAGCTCTTGGTTGTCAGCTTGGTACATTAGCACCAGTTTTAACTACTATGAAGAGCTAGTTTGTGGGAGCCCTGCAGAGAAGAGAAGATCTGGAGGGGCAAATACTGGCCTTGGCATAGGATAATCCCATCAGATCCAGAAGGTGTCTGGAGCTGGATGTGGTAGTTTGGTGGTAATGCCCGATGGGAATAAGCCAAGGCTAGGTAACGTGGCAGCCCCCTGGATCTAGATATATCCCCTCAGAATGATTCCTATAATTACAGCTTTTTCATTATACTGATATTGGGCAATGTGTGTCACTACTCTGGGATTAGGCCGTATTCTTGCCCTGGTGTCTTATATTCTATGGATGTCCTTTTTTTGGTGGACGCCATTAATCCTCCAGAGCAGAAGGATAAGGGGTCGGATTGATAAATCCAAATGTCCTAATTGTGCAAGTTACAATTTTCTCTTCTAATAGACAAAACTGGAAATCTAGATCCGGTGAGACCAAACAGACAAAATGCCGGGTATCGGGAGGCTGTCGGCACTGCATGTACCACCGATCGCCCGGCCGCAGCGATTGCTGAGCTCTGTGTCACCGTCCATTATTGCTGGAATACTTTGATGTCTTGTTTGTTTTGTTTGATAGGGTGAAGCACAAAGACGCGACTCCGGAGATCAGCGATCAAGAGAGGAAAGTGCCATCGACAAGTCTCCCCGAAGGCGATCGCATCATGCCGACAAGTCTAAGACTATCGGAAGGTTTTCGGTGATGAGTACGGAAGACGACGTCACCATCACGTCTCCAAGTTACCTGCGATTTTCTGCTCCCCCCGATGTGTATCTGGATCAGCTTCCATCACAACCGGTCAGGACCTCAGTGCCGCGGGCTCACACCTCCTCACCCATAAACTCGCTCTTCTGTGGACATGTGTCTAGTGATTCAGGGGATGAAATCCCTCCACCAAAACCCAAAGATACCCCCTCAACCCCGAGCAAAGGGGTCACTAATGACTTCATGAAGAAAGCCGCTGCTTTTTTGCATCGCAAGGCCAGTATGCAAAGTCCAGATTCTCCTAATGGCCAGGCCATGAAAATCCCCTCAATAAATGTAACGTCTTTTCATTCGCAGTCTTCCTATATGAGCAGCGATAATGATTCTGAGTTTGAAGATGCCGACATGAAGAAGGAGCTACAGAATCTCAGAGAAAAGTAGGTATCAAAATCGGGAGATGTGACGCGGCTTTCATACAAGTCCGTACCTGGAATGGCTTTACCAGGAAGGATTTCCATCAGTTGTGGTTTTCTCCTTTGGAGCCAGCCATGGTTATGTGGGGACTATCCATATGAATGCATTACTGTTGGATCTCTGTAAAAACTAGATGGTTTCTAGATACATTGAAGTCTTCTCTCCAGGACACCTGCAAGATTGGCAACTGGGAAAGTTAGCACTACAGAGTGCAACTGTCTCCTTTTTGTTACTAAGATGTAGAACAATGAATATAGGAATATAGACATGCATTACTGCTATGAAAAACATGGAAAAATTGAGATACTTAGCACACAAAAATGGCCAGATTTTATGTGAGCCCAACAGCCAGGTGCAAGGCGACCTCTTTCTTTTTTTTTTTTTTTTTTTTTTATGCTTTTTTTGTTTGATGGAGACCCGACAATAATAGGTTGCCTTGTCATTGGCTGTTACATAGTTACATAGTTACTTAGGTTGAAAAAAGACCTAGGGCCATCTAGTTCCCCTTCCTCCACCAGTTCTATATTTGGTCACTAAGTCATTTATAACCAACAATGTTTTGTGCACTGAGGAACTCATCCAGCCCCGATATAAAAGCTGTTATAGTATTACTATTACCATTACTACCTTTTGTGGTCGGCATTCCACAGTCTGACCGCTCCAATTGTAAAGAACCCTTTCCTATATATATATATATATATATATATATATATATATATATATATATATATATATAATATTATATAATATGTATATAATATGTATATAATATGTATGTATATATATATAATATATATATATATATATATATAATATATTTCCTGTTGGTCTCATGTAAAATCTGGCCAATTTTGTGTGCTAAGTATTTAAATTTTTACATGTTTTTCATGGCAGTAATGCATGTCTATATTCCTATATTCATTGTTCCACATAGTTGCACTCTGCAGTGCTAAGATGTCTCCTTATTGTAAGGGAGTGTGTGCACGCTGCGTTCTAGCTTGACAAAATGCAGCGTTTTGACAACTGTAAACACTGCGTGTGCCTAAATAAATGCATCTAAACGCAGGCATTTTTGATGCATTTTGGATGCGTTTTGAATGCATTTTGGTTGCATTTTTGACAGTGCGGTCCCACAGAGAGAGTGGCACAAAAGAAGTAATGCTGCTTTTTTAAACGCATCGATTTTATCATATATTTGGCATCGAAAAGGCTCCATTTAAAAAAAGTGCGCATGGAATTTTCTGACTTCTCATAGACTTTGCTGGAGAAGCACAATGCATGCATTTTGACAATGTCACGCTGCAGTTTTAAGCGCAGCCAAAACACAGGAAAAAAACGTTCGGACACAGCCTTACTGTGTTTCATGTTCAGTTTGCACCTGTTCACATTAGAAAGGTAGAATGTGCCATCAGTCTTCTTTAGATAACTGGGAAATTGACGCTTTTCTGCCTGATTGCTTGGTAAAGTGGGATAAACCTGTGCCGGTAATGTGCCATGGTGCAGTTATAGGGACTAGGATGGGACGGTCGGTGGTCATACAGATTAGTTGGCTTCCTACTTCCTCATAAACGTACATACCTGCTTCGGACAAGGTTCATTTCAATAAGATTTTTGGCATCACTTATGGCAATAAAGGGCTAAAGGGCTGTTGAGCTGACATCCAATATGCCAGATCCTTTCATATCAGTGGTCGGATAACACCACGAACAATAAATTGTGGCTGGACCACTCTATTCTACGTTGGCAGGTTTGGACTGAGTAGAGTAGCACAATCTAAGGCAAGTGTCACATATTCGACTTTCACGATTTATCAGACAGCGATGTCCAAACCTGACCTGGATCTACTGAATCTACAGTCTCATAGATGCCTATGGGGCTGGTGAATTTGGCAGATGGTCGGTCACTATATTGCTGTCCATATGTGACGCCCTGGACTAGCCAGGATGTCACAGGTAGTCCCACATACACACACACCCAACCCTTAGTAAGGTAACAGCAGCCAAACTACAAAACCTTATCACCATCCTCCGGGTTTGATGTTCACACCAGGGGGGCGGAGCCAGGCGGTTCGCTCCACCCACCGAGGAGTTCACAGGCCCAGAGGCGGGAAAAACAGTAGTCTAGTCTAGTCGAGTCTTGACAGTGAAGTGGAGTGGAGTGAAGTTCAAGGGCAGACCTGTGCCTAGGTCTGCCATAGTCTACAACAGGTGTCTGGGTTGGAGCCCAGTCACCTCTGGCAAGGAGGCTGACGGTGGTGGCCGCCTGCAGGAGCTGGGATTACAGCCGGTGGAACCGTAGGGACCAGGGTCGGGCGGTGGCCCGCCGGTACCGAATCGGGGAACCGATTGGAAACCGGAGCACTAGGAGGGGTACTCAGACCCAGTACGAGGCCCAGAAAGAACCGGGCTGAGTCAAATGAACTGATTGAGGGCTGGACTTTAGGACCTAATCCCACACAAGACCCGACTGAAGACAACAGCCCAACCATAGGGGTAAAGCCACCGCCAAGGCATAGAGACCCGAGGGGCCAGCGTCTGCGGGCAAAGAGGGCTCTCCCGACGCATATCAAACCAGGGAGCGGACTACCGTTGCTTAGGCATAGGAGTCGTAATTTCTACATAAGTGAGGTGCAGGAGAAAGGTGGAAACCACCAACCTGATAAGGGAAAAACTGCAGCCGGCTGCGGGCACCGTTCACCATCTTGTTTGGTTTACCAGAGACTCCAGCGTGTTTGTCATAGTGAGTACCACAGTGCCTTCGGGCCGCGCACCACACCGACACCCCAGCACACATCCATCCCCTCGCCTCAGCACCTCCCTCGGGCCCCCGGGACCATCATCCCCCTACCCACGGAGGGGGTCAACACCAAGCTGTGCAACACCGTCCCTGGGAGCCTAGTCAACGGCAGCGGTGGTGTCCATCCATTCACCACAACCCGTGGGTGGCGTCACGAACTTAAATCCCCTACAAACAACCACGGCTGCGGCCGTGGACCTCCCCACCGAAGTCCCTACGTGTAGCGCCCACACCCCTTTTAGAGCGACGTGACCCCCGGGTCCGTGAGGAGCTCGAGCCAACCACCGACGAGCACGGATCCGAGCGGCTCGGCAGCCGGCCGAGCCCCGGGGCGGTACACATCCATGGACCGTGAAAGTCGGATTTGTGAAACCAGCTTACGGCCTCAGACAGTTTGGTCAGTGTCAACTTTTATCATCAGTGTTGCTCATATGCAAAAAAAAAAAGACAGAAGTCCTTTTTTCTCCGTCTGAGCACTGTGTAATTTTTTTTTTTTTTTTTCATGGACCCATAGACTTACATCAAAATCAGATAGATTGATTTGGTGAGGAGCACACGATCCATGGACATTTGACCAGCCCCATAGACCATAAAATGTATAAGTGCTATCCATAAAAACCTGTGATATGGATGAGCCCAAGTCCAACTGCTCCCGAAATATCCTCTGATCTATATGCACCAGTTTGTATTTCTTGGTCTCGGCGCCGTCTTGTGCTTTTCTTCCTCTTCCCATCCGTCTTCCTCGCTCCCGTGCTGGATTCTTATCGGTGTAGGATTAATGGTCTTCTAATCCTGAGGGTCCCGGCGGCCGGACTCCTCTCCTGGAAACGCTTTTCTATCCTCTGACGGTCTAATAGCGGTATTATTCAGCACATTACACTTCGCTGGTTTTGAAGTCCTCGGTGATGAAGGGTAATGGAGTCTGACTCACTGCGCTCCTCATTATGTGACAATTTTCAGAATTCTGCTAAAATGACAGGGAATCCGGATGTTTTTGTTCTTTTCTTCGTGTTATTTGAGACTTGGTTTTCGCTTTGAAGATTTCTGTGGTTGAGTTTCTTACAATCCTGAACCTCCCATTAAAAATATGTTTTCTTTTATCCGTAAATTTATCTAAAATGCCCGGGTTTGCAGTACATTTTATTAGTACATTGCGTTTGGTCATTGCACAGTGCGGCTCAGCGAGGATTTTTTATGTATTTTTTTTTCAATCCATCAATAATGCAGACATTTATTTTGTTTGTTAATAACTTTGGTATTTAAGAACAAGTTCTCTACGGATTCCCTATAATCTCTGACCTGTGCAGCGCCACCAGTGGTGAGATGATGCATTGCAGGCTGTCCGCTGATATGATGGGCTGTAGGTAATTGTTGGATGTGTTCTCGTCTCCATGTTCTCTCTCAGCCACACTCTATTGTAGGTGATTGATTTCATGACAAAGGGACTTTATTTACTCAAAATTCCCTAAAATGTAGGGGTTTTTTTTAATGCAAACCTCGCCTTTTAGCTTTGGGCTGCGCACAGTGCGCCGGGTCATCACCTAATTCATATAAAGGCATGCGATGTGTCGCTCCGTGCTTCCACCCCGGCCGGCTAATGCCAGGTTGAGCTGCTGCCCATGTTGAGGTTATTGCAGCCCAAATTCCAAACCTGGACATAGAGACCATCTCATTATCTGCACAGGACGGAGTATACCTGTATATTAACACTAGACGCGCTGTGTACAAGGATGAGACAAGCCTCTGACTTTGAGGTCAGTTTTGACAATGAGGTGCTCTATATTTTCAGCATCTTAAAATTTAAATATCTGTCCGTTCACACAAATCCTGTAAAACTACTTTGGGTGCACAAAAGTCTGTTTCCAGGAACTGTCCTGATTCTCATGTTCTGTAACGTTCCTTCTTTTATGGGATCAGGATCTTCTTTTCCTTCATCGTTTACCATGCATTGTTCTTCATTAGCATTCTGCCAGCACAATAGGTGCAGGATCTTCTTTTCCTCCATCTTTTAGCATGCATTGTTCTTCATTAGCATTCTGCCAGCACAATAGGTGCAGGATCTTCTTTTCCTTCATCTTTTAGCATGCATTGTTCTTCATTAGCATTCTGCCAGCACAATAGGTGCAGGATCTTCTTTTCCTTCATCTTTTAGCATACATTTTTCTTCATTTAGCATTCTGCCAGTGTGACACCCTGGATTAGCCAGGTAGTCATAGTTAGAGCCCCGCACAACACCTGTCCCCTAAAAAGGTGTCATCAACCAACCATTAAAACCTAGTCACCCCCCTGAGGGCTTGATGGACACACCAGGGGGCGGAGCCAGGCAGTTGGCCCCGCCCACCGAGGAGTCTAGAGAACCTGAGGTGGGAAAACCGTCAGTAGTAGTTGTTGTTAGTTGTTGTCAGGAGGTGAAGGAGAGTAGAAGCAGGCCTGTGCCCAGGTCTGCAGCAGTCTGACAGGTGCCAGGGTTGGAGCCTGGGCACCTTTGGCTAGGAGGCATACGGTGGCCTCAGCCTGCACGAGCCGGGAAGACAGCTCGGTGGAACCGTGGTGGACCGGGACAGGCTAGTAGCCCGCCGGTAACGACCCGGGGAACCGACTCGGAAACCGGAACACAAAGGGAGGTACTCAGACCCTGAAACGAGGTCCAGAAGCCACTGGACTGAGTTAATTAACTGATTGCGGTCTGGACTATAGGTCCTTTCCCACCCAAAGTCCCGACTGAAGACAACAGCCCAACGAGGGGGATAGAAAGCCACCACACAGGCAGAGAGATCCCATGGGCCAGCGTCTGCGGGCAAAAGGACTCTCCCGACATCCACAAAGCTGGGGAGCGGACTTCCGACGCTGAAGCGCGGGTAGCCCACAAACACACAACACTGTGCAGGAGAAAGGCAGAGACCACCAACCGGGTGGGGGACCAGACGCAGCCGGCTGCGGGCACCGACCACCATCAACTTGGTTTACCAGAGACTCGTGTACGTTACTAACTGTGAGTACAACAGTGCCCTCCGGCCGCGCACCGCCCTACTACCTCACCAATGGGTCCCGGGGCCACCATCCCTGCCCACGGAGGGGTTAACAACTTGCTGCATAATATCTCCCCCGGGTGCCCCCATAACTGCAGCGGTGGTGCCTACCTTCACCACATCCCGTGGGTGGCGTCACAAACTCAAACACGGCTCCGGCCGTACACCTACGTCCCCCAAAAAGCACCAGCCCACCTTTCAGATCGAAATGGACCACGGGGCCCCCGGGTCCGGAGACGCTTGAGCCACCCACCAGCGAGCCCGGATTCGAGCGGCTCAGCTGTAGGTGCAGGATCTTATTTTCCTTCATCTTTTAGCATGCATCGTTCTTACTATTAGCACTGACATAAATACCCGCCTCTCTGTTAGGCTACTTTCACACTTGCGTTGAACGGTATCCGTTGCATTACGTTGTGTAACGGATGCAACGGATGTGTTGCATATAGTGGCACAACGGATGCAACGGATGCTGCAAAACAACGCAATTCGTTTTGATTTTTTTTTTTTTACAGTTTTACCAGCGGCAGACTATTGTAAACGATCAGCTGATCGCTCCCTGCAGCCGGCCGCCGGGTGATCAGCTGATCGCTCCCTGCAGCCGGCCGCCGGGTGATCAGCTGATCGCTCCCTCCAGCCGGCCGCCGGGTGATCAGCTGATCGCTCCCTCCAGCCGGCCGCCGGGTGATCAGCTGATCGCTCCCTCCAGCCGGCCGCCGGGTGATCAGCTGATCGCTCCCTGCAGCCGGCCGCCGGGTGATCAGCTGAGCGCTGTGACTTGCCGGCGCCCGGGCATGCCGGCGGGCGGGCGCTCAGCTGAGCGCTGTCACTTGCCGGCGGCCGGGCATGCCGGCGGCCGGGCATGCCAGCGGGCGGGCGCTCAGCTGAGCGCTGTCACTTGCCGGCGCCCGGGCGCTCAGCTGAGCGCTGTCACTTGCCGCGGCTGGGCATGCCGGTGGCCGGTCGCTCAGCTGAACGTTCGGCCACCGCGAGCCAAAATAAAGTTTGATTTAAAAAAAAAAAAAAGAGCATGCGCAGTGGAATCCAGAGGATTCCGCTGCTCAAAATAACGTTACATGCTGCGTTCCTCCCGCTGGGCGGAAGCAACGGAGCGTCGCCCAGCGGAAGCAACGCAGGTCCTTTTGGTACAATCCGTCACCCATACAAGTCTATGGGAGACAGCGGAATCCGTTAACGGATTCCGCTGTTTCCCAAAAGGGCAGATTGTAACGGAAGGAAATAAACGCAAGTGTGAAAGTACCCTTAGGGGCCCAACTATCACTGGTTTTTAATAGTATTGGCATCTATTGAACCCCTGGACTCCAGGTTGTGACTGCAGCCCCTGCATCCACCATAGTTACACCCCTGGACTGGCACTTTGTGGTTGACTTGCTCATTACCAAATGAAATAGAGTTTTGTGAAAGTGTCAGAGACTGATCAGCCGTCAGTGATTCTGATCCAGATCTAAGACAGCAGCATGGGACAGAATTGTATTTAATTTTTAGCAACATTTCTGGTCAATCAACACCTTCATCAGACTGTGACTAAATGCAAACCATAAAAACCAAACTGTAGCAAACGTGAAAAAAGTGCAAAGAATTGCAGAAAATTACATCATATAGATATAATTGTATACGAGTATCTTGAGGAATAAAAGTTAATATCTTGAATAATCTGGGTACGATCATAATTTATAGGAAACAGACGAGGCATTCCAATTAACTAATCAACTACTTTTAAGTAGTTATTTCATTATCACAGACCGGATTACCAAAATTACTTATATCCAAAAATACAGGATCCACCGTGCTTTGATCGTCCACCCACTGTAAAAAAGTGGTGCAGTTGCATCAGTTGGACTTAATCAATACAGGGTTAAAGTGAACTTGTTACGTGGAATAAATATGTACTTCTATTACCTGGTGTAGATGCCGCTGTTCTCCTGAATCCGGAGATGTTTTTCTTTTCTTTCTGTGCCTCTCTGTTCCGGAGATATGGCCTCATCTTCTCTGTGTAGAAATCCAGTGTTTATATACAACTGGGAGTGGTAATGGAGGAGACGCCCACAGAGATGTGATGACCACACCCACTTGGAAAATAATGCTGGATTCATATGCAGGGAAGAGGAGACAATATCTCGGGAACAGAGAGGCGCAGAAACAAAAGCGAAACATCGCCGGATTTTGGAGAACAGCGGCGTTTACACCAGATTAAATAAAATGCATAATTATGTTTAGGGTCAAGTCCTCTTTGAATTCACTGAAAATGGTAAGGAATTTGAATACAAAGTTTTTAACGATTGGACGTTGCAGTAATTTTCTGAATTGAATCCTAATCACGGGTACAATAGTAAATCCTCAATCCGTGCTTCTCCTCTGTACGCCGTCTCCTTACAATTACCAGCCTCTTTTGTACAGGGATGTGTTACTTTGATTATCATGTTTTTTGTTTTTTTTCTTCCTCTTTTTCCCATAAGGCACATGAAGGAAATCTCTGAATTGCAAGTGCAGCAGAGGAAAGAGATAGAGGCGCTTTATATCCGGCTGGGGAAACCTCTCCCCCCTAATGTGGGATTTCTTCATGCAGCGCCACCAAGTGGCCGCCGGCGGAGAATCAGCAAAAACAAACTAAAAAGTGGCAAGCTGCTCAATCCTCTGGTCCAGCAACTAAAAAACGGTACAAGTATGTTGCGCTGCTTTTATCTATACATCGCGCCTACCTGCATGTGGTTGTTAAACGCTTTTTAGGCTGTGTTCACACCACCATTGCCAACCATCAACAAATTTACTGACAATTACAATTCTTGGACAAAATAAATTGAATTTCTCGGACTGAGAATTTAACTTTACACTTTTATTCTTTTGCAAATTTACATTTTTATGTGCTTTACATCGATGCTTTGTCAGTAAATTTTTGCAATTGCTAGTCTTCGAGGTTGGCAACCTTGGTGTTTTCTTTCTGTTTTTTATTTCTGTTGCAGGTGATATAACTACAGATTGTAATGGATTCCCCTCCAAGGATCCATTGAAGCCTCATCTGGACGCACAGAACCATCTCGCAGGTTCCTCCCTGACGGCGTCTCCGGGTCGGGCCGTTCAGACCCAGCAGCCTTGTTCAGTAAAAGTTACGGTGTCCTCAGATAATATCTGTTCTGGGGTCGTCCGAGATGGTGTTGATATGCATGGCGGCGGCGGCGGACAAGGTGATCTATGGCGGAGGGATGTTCCTTGTGTGCTAGTTTCATTGTCCGTGCAGTATGGAGGCTGCGTAGTAATAAGGCAACGCTGCACGTGGCTTTGCTGCTGTACGGCAGGGTTTTATGGCTCAGGACAGACACTGTGAACACGATCATCCATCTTCATCCTTTGTATGTGAAATCTATTCCGGTGCATCTCTGTGCAGCCTTTGCCTCCACCGGTTATATAGACGTCATTGCTCTTTAGGAAGAGACTGCATTAATAACCTGTACGTGGCGACCTCCAGATGTCCTTACGTTTGCTAGTATTAGATATACACTTGGTAATGTATGGATGATCAGATGGAGTAAGCTTCTCTACAGATCCCACATAGATTCTCATGGTCATGTCTACTTTCTGAGCCCAGCCTTTAAAAAAATGCATGCACCTTTTATACTTATAGTGGGTACGGAAAGTATTCAGACCCCTTTACATTTTTCACTTTGTGTCATTGCAGCCATTTGGTACATTTTTTCCTCATTAATGTACAGTCTGCCCCATCCCCATAGAAATTTTTAAATTTATTAAACAAGAAAAACTGAAATATCACATGGTCATAAGTATTCAGCCCCTTTGCTTAGTATAACACACGGTCATAAGTATTCAGCCCCTTTGCTCAGTATATCACATGGTCATAAGTATTCAGCCCCTTTGCTTAGTATAACACACGGTCATAAGTATTCAGCCCCTTTGCTCAGTATATCACATGGTCATAAGTATTCAGCCCCTTTGCTTAGTATAACACACGGTCATAAGTATTCAGCCCCTTTGCTCAGTATATCACATGGTCATAAGTATTCAGCCCCTTTGCTTAGTATAACACACGGTCATAAGTATTCAGCCCCTTTGCTCAGTATATCACATGGTCATAAGTATTCAGCCCCTTTGCTTAGTATAACACATGGTCATAAGTATTCAGCCCCTTTGCTCAGTATAGCACATGGTCATAAGTATTCAGCCCCTTTGCTCAGACACTCATATGTAAGTCCATGCTGTCCATTTCCTTGTGATCCCCCTTGAGATGATTCTCCTCCTTCATTGGGATGTAGCTGTGTGTAATTACACTGATAGGACGTGATTTGGAAAGGCGCTCACCTGTGTATATAAGACCTCACACTGCATGTCACACCAAATGAGGATCATGAGGTCAAAGGAACTGCCCAAGGAGCTCAGAGACAGAATTGTGGCAAGGCACAGATCTGGCCAAGGTTGCAAAAGAATTTCTGCAGTACTCAAGATTCCTAAGAGCACAGTGGCCTCCATAATCCTTAGATGGAAGAAGTTTGGGACCAGCAGAACTCTTCCTAGACCTGGCCGTCCAGCCAAACTGAGCAATCGTGGGGAAGAGCCTTGGTGAGAGACGTAAAGAAGATCCCCAAGATCACTGTGGATGAGCTCCAGAGATGCAGTAGGGAGATGGCAGACAGTTCCACAAAGTCACCTATCACTGCAGCCTCCACCAGTCGGGCCTTTATGGCAGACTGGCCCGACGGAAGCCTCTCCTCAGTGCAAGACATATGAAAGCCGCATAGAGTTTGCAAAAAAAACACATGAATGACTACCAGACTATGAGAAATAAGATTCTCTGGTCTGATGAGACGGACATGGAACTTTCTGGTGATAATTCTAAGCGGTATGTGTGGAGAAAACCAGGCACTGCTCATCACCTGCTTAGTACAATCCCCACAGTGAGACATGGTGGAGGCAGCATCATGCTATGGGGGCAGGGACCGGACAACTGGTTGCAATTGAATGAAAGATGAATTCGGCCAAGTTCAGAGATATCCTGTAAGAAAACCTCTTCCAGATGCTCTGGACCTCAGACTTGGCCGAAGGTTCACCTTACAACAAGACAATGACCCTAAGCACACAGCTAAAATAACAAAGGAGCGGCTTCAGATCAACTCTGTGACCATTCTTGACCAGCCCAGCCAGAGCCCTGACCTAAACCCAATTGAGCATCTCTGGAGAGACCTCAAAATGGCGTCTACCAACATTCACCATCCAACCTGACGGAACTGGAGAGGATATGCAAGGAAGAATGGCCGAGGATCCCCAAATCCAGGATCCCAAGAAGACTCATGGCTGTACTAGCTCAAAAGGGAGGGTGCCTCTACTCAGTACTGAGCAAAGGGGCTGAATACTTATGACCATGGGATATTTCAGTTTTTCTTGTTTGTTTAGTAAATTTGCAAACATTTCTACACTTCGTTTTTTTTTCTGTCAAGATGGGGGATGGGGTGCAGAGTGCATATTAGAGAGGAAAAAATGAACTTTTTTGAATTTACCAAATTTAAAGGGGTCTGTATACTTTCCGTACCCATTGTATGTAAAAGGACTTTTATAATAATGGCCTAGACTAATTAAAATATGGCAAATATAGCTGGGAGTAAAACCACAGGGGCTTCATCCACACTTACAGAAGGCACAGCAGAGTGAATACACACGGATGGCCCAACTTTGCTGCGGGGGTGGGGGGGGGGGCGACCCCGGCCCAGGCACTCTGCGGAGGGTGGCCCAAGCACTTTTCTGGGGGGCGACCCCAGCCCTGGTTCTGCTGCGGGGGGTGGCCCAGGCACTACTGCGGGAAGCGGGCCCAGGCACTACTGCGGGGGGCGACCCTGGCCCAGGCACATGCACCCCTTTTTTATTTTTGAGTCATGTTTTTCTTGCTAAAAAGTTTATCTTGTCAAAAAAAATCTGCCCTTATACTCCCAATTCTCACACCATTTCCATTCCAGCCCCCAGTCTCCTCCAGTGTACACTGTTGTCTTAATACACCAGAAATATAGTGGCAAGTAAAAGTTTGTGCACCCCTGGTCAAGATTACTGTTGTTGTGAATAGTTAAGCAAGTTGAAGATGAAATGATCACTAAAAGGCATACAGTTACAGATGACACATTCCCTTTTGTGTATTAGGCAAAAAAAATTATTTTCATCTTTTACATTGTACAAATTACAAAAAGGAAAATAGGCCAATACTAAAGTTTGTGCACCCTTGGAAATTTGTGTTGTCAGGTAATTTTGACCAAGGTTTTAGACCTTAATTAGCCGGTTAGGGTTATGGCTTGTTTACGATCATTGTTAGGAAAGGCCAGGGGATGCAAATTTCACAGCTTTATAAACACCAGGCGTCCTCTAACCTTGTGCCAAAAAACAACAGCCATGTGTTCTTCTAACTAGCTGCCTAGCACTCTGAACATGGAGGCCCACACAGTAGGGGAAGGTTATAAAAAGATAGCAAAGCGTTTTCAATTTGCCCTTTCCTCAGTTTGAAATGTAATTAAGAAATGGCCGTTACCAGGAACAGTGAAGGTCAAGATAAGGTCTGGAAGATCAAGCACAATTTCTGTGAGAGCTGCTTGTTGAGTTGCTAGAGAGGAAAATCAGAACCCCTGCCTGACTGCAAAAGACCTTCAGGAAGATTTAGCAGACTCTGAAGTTTGTGGTACATTGTTCTACTGTTAAGCGACACCTGCATAAATATGGCCTTCATTGAAGAGTCATCAGAAGAAAACCTCTTCTAAGTCCTCTCCATAAAATTCAGCATCCAAAGTGTGCAAAAGAACATCCAATCAAGCCTTGTGTATTTTGGAACCAAGTCCAATGAGGTTAAAATACAACTCTACCACCACAATGGTCAAACGTATGTGTAGAGAAAAATGAGCACAGCGTTTCAGGAAAAGAATACCTTGCCAACTATTAGGCATAGTGGGGGATCAATCCTCCTTTGGGGCTGTGTTGTAGCGAATGGCACGGGGAACATATCATGGGTAAAGGGAAGAATGGATTCCATGAAATTTCAATAAATACTTGTTGCAAACATAACACCATCTGTAAAAAAAGCTGAAGTTTGAAAAGAGGAGAACAGGGGACGGCTTCTACAAATGAATAATGATCCTAAACACACGTCAAAAGCCACAATAGACGACTTCAAAAGGCCCAAGCTGAAGGTGTGACAATGGCCTCACAGTCCCCGATCTGAACATCATTGAAAATCTGTGACTAGACCTCAAAAGAGCAGAGCATGCAAAACGAGCCAGGAATATCACAGAACTGGAAGATGTCTCTAAGCTAGAGTAGTGCATGCAAGACGAGCCAGGAATCTCACAGAACTGGAAGACTTCTCCAAGGAAGAGTAGTGCATGCAAGACGAGCCAGGAATCTCACAGAACTGGAAGACTTCTCCAAGGAAGAGTAGTGCATGCAAGACGAGCCAGGAATCTCACAGAACTGGAAGACGTCTCCAAGGAAGAGTAGTGCATGCAAGACGAGCCAGGAATATCACAGAACTGGAAGACGTCTCTAAGCTAGAGTAGTGCATGCAAGACGAGCCAGGAATTTTACAGAACTGTAAGACGTCTCCAAGGAAGAGCAGTGCATGCAAGACGAGCCTGCAATCTCACAGAACTGGAAGATGTCTCCCAAGGAAGAGCAGTGCATGCAAGACAAGCCAGGAATCTGACAGAACTGGAAGACGTCTCGCAAGGAAGAATGGATGAAATTCCCTTAAACAAGAATTGAAAGACTCTTGGCTGCTACAAAAAGCGCTTACAAGATGTGATACTTGCCAAAGTGGGTGCTACTAGGTACAAAACATCACCAGCAAGAGAAATCTAGTTGATAAAAATTAACCTTTATTAAATAAGAATTTTTTTAAAAAAAAACAGGATGTTTCAGGAAGGCAGACCCCCTAGAAGGGGTTAAAAATTCTATCACAACTTATTGTTATGTTGGGAACACAAACCAATTTTACATAATTAGTGTCACCTCGTATACATAATATGTATGTGTATATAATAATGGAACGATATGCTAAATAAATATATATAGTAACATAAGTGTGTTTATAAAAAAGCAGTCATTCCCACCAGCTGATAACAAAAAGCAGCTAACAAAACATATACCTACGGGGTATCACAAAAGTGCAAGTAAGTGTCCCACACCCTCTCCAACGCACGTTTCGCACTTGTAGCACTTTTTTTTTGTGTTTAGATACGAAACATGCATGATGCCCAAACTTTTGCATTGGCCCATTTTCCTTTTATGTTCTAAAATATAAAAGAAATGCATCATCTTTCACTTTCTGCCTTTTTAGGGATCATTTCATCTTCAGTTCGCTTAACTGTTCACAATAACAGTAATTTTCACCAGGAGTGCCCAAACTTTAACTGCGTGCACCATTCTGAAGAATGTTGCATCAAAAACGTTAAAGATTACAGTAAAACAAAAAAGGAAAAGGGACTTGAATAAATCACATATGATGGATCGGGGCCATTGTGTTGTCCTACAGCTTAGAATGTCTCTAAATGGATAGAAAGTGCGGCTTCTTTACCACAAAGGGAACCTTTTCTTTGTCGCCTCATCAGATCTGTTAATTTGGAAACTGTAGACGCTTTGTGAGCAGAATCTCTGTGACCGTGTCCTCAAAATGCAAATCGATGGCCTCCGTGAAATGAATGGTACAGGGGAGTCTGGGTGCCATTTTTATTTTTTAAAGGACCGCTCTTGAAGTAGACATGACCCATCCAAATCATTGCACCCAGATTACATAACACCTCCTTCCTTCTTCCTTTTGGTAACGATGCAGCCCCCAGTCCCGTGCTTGGTAGTTGAGGGTCTCTTGTATGATTTCTGGCCGCGCGCGTCCATGGCTAATCATAGTTTACCAGTGTCTCTGTTTTCTTCCCTCTATATTCACTTGCAGGCTGGACGGTTTACCACCAAACGTCTGAGAGCGTGACCTATAAGTCTAGTAGCAAACCTCGTACCCGATTCCTCAGTGGACCTGTGTCTTTATCCATCTGTTTGTATTTGTTCTTTTCTATTTATTGCGCCTCATATCTTCCGCTCCCAATCGTCTTCTTTTCTTTTATTTTCCATCCGCTTCTCCACCTTCCCTGACGGCTCATCCATTCTTCCGGATGTGGTACCCAACCTTTGTCCAGAGTCTTCTTCTTTTTTTTTTTTTTTTTTTTTTTTTTTTTAAAGTGTGAAACAAACGGACGTGTTTTTTTTAGTGAAATTCTATGAGAATATTTTTTTTTTTTCAAGAAACACTAAACTTTTGGAAAGTAATTTGGCTTAGGCTTCTGTGCCGCAGGTTGAGTATCACCGTCCGATCCTGGCGTCATCCCTCCATTTGTGACATGCAGGTGCTGCCAGTTATTTTTGATTTCTTTTTTTATTTCCCATGTGTTATTTGGATGCTTTTGTGTGCGCAGCTTTTACTAAATGTCTGGGCAGCAAAATGGTGTGGGCAGGAGCTCGTAGTCTGCGCAGCCAGACACTAACGTGTGCACCCCTGTGCTTGACATATGTAGATTTTCTTATTGGTTTTTTTTATGTAATGCTATGAGATTTTCCGTGTAAGTGGAGTGACGATCCGTGGACAGCCGCAACGGAGTGATGAGTGGTCTGAGCGTCTGTAGCGGGGCATGTAGGACACGGAATTGGGTTGATATCAATAACTTGCATTTGTTCATGCTTATCATATTCTTTACATGACATTTAATACTTTTATATTCAACATTACTAATATTTATTTTTTGTTCTGTCATTTTTTCGTTTCGCTATATTCCGCTCTAGTATCTCATGTTTCTAAGACTCGGAGGCCGGGTGATCTTTATTTAGAATATTGAATAGCATTATATAAAATGGTGCAGATAGTCGCCCTCCCCGAGGTGCACAGGGTGTTTATTCCGGCAGACGGGCCGTGCGCTCCGCTGTGCAGGGATACGGCATCAACAAAGCAACTGATTAAAATCAGAACAAACAGTATATCCCGTCCACACAGGATAAAAATGAAAAAATATTTTTCTTTTAAAAGTTTATTTTAAATGTTTTTAAGAACCCAACATATAAGGAGCGATAATGCACCACTGTGCAACACCGTAAGAAACGTCGTAACGGTTGCATAAAAATACCGTCTTATTGTGGGCTACATATCAATGAACCAAATTAAATAACTGATAACAGGGGTGCTAGGTTTGACTTAATGGTGTGTACTACACCTAGAGGACTAAACCAGGAGGATCCAATCCAAGGCCACGTCGGATGGAGGCCGGTATCTTGTTGTGACCGACATCAAACGGCTAAATCATTATTATTATTTTTATCTAATCGGAGTGGATCCACCTGATGGATTATTATTATTTCTTATTATAGCGCCATTTATTCCATGGCGCTTTACATGTGAAAAGAGGCATACATAGACACAAGTACAATAATCAAACAAAACAAGGCATAGACAGGTACAGGGGGGGAGAGGACCATGCCCGCGAGGGCTCACAGTCTACAGGGGGAGAGAGGACCCTGCCCGCGAGGGCTCACAGTCTACAGGAGGAGAGAGGATCCTACCCGTGAGGGCTCACAGTCTGCAGGAGGAGAGAGGACCCTGCCCGCGAGGGCTCACAGTCTACAGGAGGAGAGAGGATCCTACCCGTGAGGGCTCACAGTCTACAGGAGGAGAGAGGACCCTGCCCGCGAGGGCTCACAGTCTACAGGAGGAGAGAGGATCCTACCCGTGAGGGCTCACAGTCTACAGGAGGAGAGAGGACCCTGCCCACGAGGACTCACTCTACAGGAGGAGAGAGGACCCTGCCCGCGAGGGCTCACAGTCTACAGGAGGAGAGAGGACCCTGCCCACGAGGACTCAGAGTCTACAGGGCATGGGTGAGGATACAGTAGGTGAGGGTAGAGCTGGTTGTGCGGCGCTATATCAGACTGAGGGTTACTTCAGGTTGTAGGCTTGTCGGAAGTGGTGGATCTTTAGGATCTTTCTGAAGCTTGTCAAGGTAGGCGAGAGTCTGATATGTTGTGGCAGTGCATTCCAGAGTATGGGGGAGGCACGGGAGAAATCTTGGATGCCATGTTGGGAAGAGAAGATGAGAGGTGAGTAGAGAAGGAGATCTTGTGAGGATCGAAGGTTACGTGTGGGTAAGTACCGGGAGACTAGGACAGGTTGTGGATAGCTTTGTACGTCATGGTTAGGGTTTTGAACTGGAGTCGTTGGGCAATGGGAAGCCAGTGAAGGGATTTGCAAAGAGGAGAGGTCAGAGAGTCGCAAGGGGACAGGTGGATTAGTTGGGCAACATATAGTGTAGAATAGATTGTAGAGGTGCGAGACTGTTAAGGAAGGCCACATATATTGACTTGAAGTTTCCAGCACGAACCACTGAATTTAAATTTAATCTGTAAGAACCTCGCGGTCCTCATCGGAAAGATCTGGGTTGATATCCTTCCACTTCAGCCTTTACAAGCGGAGGAGGACCGACCAACTGGAAAAGAGACTATCTATGGGTGAGGGCTTTATCTGAGGCACGAGGAAGGGACTGGAGAGATGTTCATTCCAACTGGACCTCGAAGAACCAAACTCTGACCGGGTAAGGGTACTTTCACACTTGCGTTGAACGGTATCCGTTGCATTGCGTTGTGTAACGGATGCAACAGATGTGTTGCATATAGTGGCACAACGGATGCAACGGATGCTGCAAAACAACGCAATTCGTTTTTATTTTTTTTTTTTTTTTTACAGTTTTACCAGCGGCAGACTATTGTAAACGATCAGCTGATCGCTCCCAGCAGCCGGCCGCCGGGTGATCAGCTGATCGCTCCCAGCAGCCGGCCGCCGGGTGATCAGCTGATCGCTCCCTGCAGGCGGCCGCCGGGTGATCAGCTGAGCGCTCCCTGCAGCCGGCCGCCGGGTGATCAGCTGATCGCTCCCTGCAGCCGGCCGCCGGGTGATCAGCTGATCGCTCCCTGCAGTCGGCCGCCGGGTGATCAGCTTGAGCGCTCCCTGCAGCTGGCCGCCGGGTGATCAGCTGATCGCTCCCTGCAGCCGGCCGCCGGGTGATCAGCTGAGCGCTGTCACTTGCCGGAGGCCGGGCATGCCGGTGGCCGGTCGCTCAGCTGAACGTTCGGCCACCGCGAGCCAAAATAAAGTTTGATTTAAAAAAAAAAAAAAAAAGAGCATGCGCAGTGGAATCTAGAGGATTCCGCTGCTCAAAATAACGTTACATGCTGCGTTCCTCCCGCTGGGCGGAAGCAACGGAGCGTCGCCCAGCGGAAGCAACGCAGGTCCTTTTGGTACAATCAGTCACCCATACAAGTCTATGGGAAACAGCGGAATCCGTTAACGGATTCCGCTGTTTTCCAAAAGGGCGGATTGTAACGGAAGGAAATAAACGCAAGTGTGAAAGTACCCTCACATGCCAAAGTTACAAATATTGGAAGAACCCGGATTTAGGTCTTTATTGTAACTCCTGCATTTTTATTCCATAGGAAGTCCAAAAACACTTACCAGCAAAGTTATAAAAATATGGACACTCTCAGCTTAAAGCACCAGGCCAGTGTCTTTATGTTTTTTTGGCATTGGAGTAGCGTTTTTAATGCAAGTCCTCTGTCCCCGGTCTTATACTTTTGATCCCAGCGCTTTTTGTTGTTGTTTTTTTTTCTGCGTTGCTTCAGTTCCACAACGACATTTTGTGCCCATAACTTCTGACTCTCTGAAAGTCAGAAGTCACATTGCGAGTAGTGACTACTGGGCCAGTCGAAAACAGGGGTTCTCGGGTGCAACTTGAGTACTGAGTATAATTTAAGTCAATGGGAAACTCCAGCATTTTTAAACTCCGATGTTCAATCAAGGAATGAACTGTGGTGAGAACGCTCACTCATCACTAGTTACAAGTGCTCAATGAGAGCCAGAAGGAGATCAGGAAGAGGCCAGAGCGAGGCTCACATAGACTTATATTATGAGTTATGACCTTAGCTCTTCCATGAAACATTGGAGCTGCCAGCAGGTTACAAATTGCTGGAAACCGACCGGAGCAGCAGCGATAAAAGGAGAAAACACTAGAAAGTGAGTATAAGGGTATGTGCCCACGATCAGGACTCGCTGCATTCAGAACGCAGCGAGTCCTGACTGGGGGCGCGCGCGTCTCCTCCGCAGGAGACTGCAGGAGACTGCAGCTGTCAGTACCCAGGATCAGGGTTCGGAGCGCTGCGGTCTCTCGCTTGTGTTCTCCCTACGGAGGATGCAGGCAATTCCGCAGCAAACAATTGACATGTTGCGGTCTGGAAAGACGATCCGCAGGTCAGTGTTTGCTGCGGAAAAAACAAGCATAGTGGGCACAGGATTTATAGAAATCCTGTCCACTATGCTTGTACTGTAGACCGCAGCAGTTTGGACGCAGCTGACGTATGCTGCGTCCAAACCACTGCAAATACTGATCGTAGGCACGCACCCTAAGACAGATGGCAGGGGACTTAGGGTTAAAGGGAACCTGTCACCAGATTTGGGGCCTATAAGCTGCGGCCACCACCATCGGGCTCTTATATACAGCATTCTAACAGGCTGTATATAAGAGCCCAGGCCGCTGTGTAGAACAGAAAAAACACTTTATAATACTCACCTAAAGGGGCGGTGTGGTGCAGATGGGTGTCTCCATTCTCTGGGTTCGGCGCCTCCTCTTTCGGCCATCTTTGTCCTCCTTCTTCTGAAGCCGGGGTGTATGATGCATCCTACGTCATCCACATGCGCCGGCATTGAGGTCCTGCACAGGCGCACTACAATACTTTGATCTGCCGTGCTCAGGCCAGGAGATTGTCTGCTGCTGAATTCTTCCCAAATTCCTACAATTTTTTTCGGTCATGCTATAGTATTCTGGGCTGACATGGAGGAGAATTTTCTGCTCAGACCATTAGGCAGTGTTCACGCGCAGCATTTTTTAAGCATTTTTTTTCTGCACCAAAAACCTTGTATGGACAGTAAAAATACTGCTTTTAAAATGTAAATGTCACTGCATTTTTTTCTGCCTTTTTGGGGTGCAGACTGTGTGATTGTCTACAGTACATGTTTAATAAAGTTACTTTTATTCATCAAAAACATGTGTGCTGCATTTTTGTAGCATTTTTACACTTCCTCATTGCTTTCTATGGGTGAAAAAATGCTGCAGAAAAACTGAAAGAATTGACACACTGTAGAATCAAAAAACACTGCAGTTCTCAAATTCACAAAGGAATACAGCAGCGCTCTGTATACTCTTTTGCAGTATATATTGGAGGTGTAGACCGCCTCCTATTCTGACAATACGGTCTTCCCATCAGCCCCAGATTGTGATTAATTAGTGCTGATCCTACCTGCCAATGTACTTGTAGACTTTTAGTCCAGGAGAGTTAGGAAATTAGGATAGTGTCCCATAAAAGAAAGGTCACCTTGCCGTGGTTGATGGGCTCAAATGAATCCAGAATCTGTGCGCCTTGAATTTTCCAAGTATATTTCATATCTCATGAATGCAGTTTACATTTCATATACTCTGTCTTTACAGATATCTTCGTGTTTGCAGAGGCTGCTGTATTCTTTGGTTTGTGTTTTGTGTAGTCATAGCAAGCGGCACCTGTTCACACTTAGTATGTTTTATTTGGAGACGCAGGACAGATTTTTTTGCAGTTCTCAAATTCAGTAAAAGTAAAAACAAAAATGTGTGTGATATGTTCTAGCTTTTGCTGGTATTGTAAAAAGCTGCAAAATATACGGAGTGTGAACATAGCCTTACTTCTTGTGGCCAAACCACACATTTTAAAAAGTGATTACATTTCGTAAACTTCTGTCAAAATACAAATTTTTGGGAGTTCTTTTCATTTTTGGGTGAAGTTATCATTATTTTAATATGGCCACTGAGATTCCTTCGAATCGTCCACTTGTGAAACTTAGGCCTCCGGTTATGATAGCTGCTCCTTTTTATGTTATTTAGCATTTCTAAAGTAAGAATTTTAAGGCTAAATACGATGGCTCACTCAGACAAGACTAAACTTCACCAATTTCCCCTGTTACCTGTATGGAGAGCCTTGTTTGCTGCTGACCTTTTTTCGTCTGCGATGCTTCCCGGTGGCTGCACAGGGGCTGGCTGCACAGATATTTGTCGTCTTGCATTCTTTATGTTGTGACTTGCTGTTTGTGTTGTGCCTGCCGCTCCTTGCCCTATAACTGTGTAATAACCGCAGCCTGTTGCCTATTCCGTTGTGCCTAACCGCCTGTCTTGTACTGTTTTGCCTTGTAGGGTCCACTCTGAAACGGCTATGTCTAGGCAAAGATCACAGCAGTAGTAACTATCCGGTTTTTATTTTTCTTGTTTCTTGGTATCATCCCTCATAGCATGGAAAGTTTTGGTTCTTGTTCTAGCCTGCTCACTTACTGCAGGAGAAAAGTTTTTTTTCTGAGCATTGTGCCATTGACATTAAATCAGGTATTTCTCGGATAATCCACGCACCGACGCCGTGCACTCCGGTGTGATTATCTGCATGCTGTGTACATATGGTGTTTGCGCTCTTCTTGTTATGCCCTGTGATCATTTTCTTGGAACATGTTGTTTGGTTGTTGTATTCTCATTCTGATTGACCTGAGGATTTTCATAATTACTAATTTTTTTTAGTCCCTGTGGGACTAAAAATGAAATGGAAACTAGTGATGAGCGGGCACTACCATGCTCGGGTGCTCAGTACTGGTAACTAGTGATGAGCGGTCACTACCATGCTCGGGTGCTCCATACTCGTAACTAGTGATGAGCGGGCACTACCATGCTCGGGTGCTCCATACTCGTAACTAGTGATGAGCGGGCACTACCATGCTCAGGCGCTCCATACTCGTAACTAGTGATGAGCGGGCACTACCATGCTCGGGTGCTCCATACTCGTAACTAGTGATGAGCGGGCACTACCATGCTCGGGTGCTCTGTACTCGTAACTAGTGATGAGTGAGCACTACCATGCTCGGGTGCTCAGTACTCGTAACTAGTGATGAGCGGGCACTGCCATGCTCGGGTGTTCTGTACTCGTAACTAGTGATGAGCAGTCATTAGCATGGTGGTGCTCGCTCATCACTAGTTACAAGTACCAAGCACTTGAGCATGGTAGTGCCCGCTCATCACTAGTTACCAGTACTGAGCACCCGAGCATGGTAGTGCCCGCTCATCACTAGTTACCAGTACTGAGCACCTGAGCATGGTAGTGCCCGCTCATCACTAGTTACCAGTACTGAGCACCTGAGCATGGTAGTGTCCGCTCATCACTAGTTACCAGTACTGAGCACCCGAGCATGGTAGTGCCCGCTCATCACTAGTTACCAGTACTGAGCACCCGAGCATGGTAGTGTCCGCTCATCACTAGTTACCAGTACTGAGCACCCGAGCATGGTAGTGCCCGCTCATCACTAGTTACCAGTACTGAGCACCTGAGCATGGTAGTGCCCGCTCATCACTAGTTACCAGTACTGAGCACCTGAGCATGGTAGTGCCTGCTCATTACTACTAATTAGGCTAAACCACAACCCAAATTACGTTGTCTGTTTTTGATTGACTAAATGGAATCTGAATGCAGATCTAGATTTTTTGGGTTATGCTTACATTTGCCACCTATTCCTGCCATAGGCAACCAATGAAATGTTATATTTTAGCAGAATATAAATGTATAAATAGTGCTTCATTCTACGAGCTAAAGTGAACCAGTCATTGCCATGTTTAATAAATATAAATATATATATATATACATACTCACTCGGGTACCATTTGTACAGAGCTTTACTAGTAGAGGTGGAAAGCTTTTGTTAGTTGTATGTTAATACCAAATATAGCTTTTCTGGTAGCATGCTACTGAGCTTTAAAGAGAGTCTGTTGGCATAAAATGACTGTTCAAACAAAGCACAGGCGCTCGGTGCACCATGAGCGCAGCCAGTGTACTGCACCTTCCCATCTACTTATTTTGCATCAATCTCCATTCTTCTGACTTCTGCAGAGCAGAGCTGTCAATCAAGGAAGAAGAGGGCAGAGAGAGATGGAAACCCAATAGGTGTGATGGAGCGCGTGAGCTTGGTTTGAGCAGTCATCCTGTGCCGACAGTCCCATTCATATTGCGATGTACATGAGTTTTTAATGGTGACAATTAACCCTATGTTATACAGGTGCTCACCTCTCCTCTGAATATTAGTGCATTAGTACAACATTGGGATTTGGTTGATTTTCTTAAACATTTGTGCCATTTTTTTTCCATGGTTACAGATTTACTTGTATTCCTTGACAATTCTGGTAGAATGGTTGTTGTGCCATGGAATAAACAGGCTGGCAGATGTTCATAGCCCTATAGTATATTAAGGTTGTAGATATGGAGTCCTATCTGAATGAGAATACAAAAAACAGAATGGAAATAATAAAGGGAATCCATCAGCAGGTTTTGTAATGTAACCAGAAAGCAGCATGATGTAGGGGCAGAGACCCTGATTCCAGCCATGTGTCACTTACTGGACTGCTTTGTGCATTTTTGATAAAATCTGTTTTCTCTGCTGAAAATCTAGCAGTTCTCTGAATGCTGAACTCTGTAAAACCCTGCCCACACCACTGATTAGCAGCTTTCTGTGTATAACCCCGCCCAAACCAGTGATTGACAGCTTTCTGTGTATAACAACGCCCACATCACTGATGGGTACCTTTCTGTGTACTCTGTGCATAGGCAGAAAGCTGCCATCCAGTGGTGGGGGAGGGGTTTTACAAAGCAGTAGGACTACTTTGCACAAGACTAGTCCTGTAGTGATAATCTCCTACTGATAAAGCTGTGGTTTTTATAAAAAATTCAACAAACAGCCTAATAAGTGACACATCAGTGAAATCCTTGTATCTGCCCCTACATCTTGCTGCAGTCAGATTAAATGGAAGAAACCGGCTGACTGATTCCCTTTTATAAGGAAGTTTGGTAAGACGTCTGTAGTGATTGAGTCTTTCTGCATTTGTCTAGGATCCTCGACCAGCAGCCTGGCTGCGGGCCCTGAACAGCCATCGGGCCCCGCTGTGAGCACCCCACAGATCCAAGCGCAGTCTAACAATAGCAACAACAAGAAGGGGACGTTCACAGAAGACCTTCACAAGCTGGTGGACGAGTGGGCCAGCAAAACTGTGGGGGCAGCGCAGTTCAAGCCATCCTTAAATCAGCTGAAGCAGTACCAGCAACGGCTGGACCTAGAGCACAAGCCGGCGTCCAGCAGCGAGGACGCGCCCGCCGTAAGTGTGTGCCGATATAAGAATGTTTCCAAAATCCAGTCTAGGGGAAACCGTCCCTTTTTAAAAGGGCAGATGAAGCGATGACCGAGGGACCACCGCGGTGCAGAGTAAGTTACGGGGCCAGATGAGTTTACAGAGAAAACTGGGTATTTATTGCAGGGTAATGACACGTAAGGGCGGCTGGGCAACAGAGGATGATACACAACTGAGCTATTTAGCTGGAGCGAACTACAACTGTCACCTCAACTATTGTCGCGCCTAGGAATATGGGGTACTCGGTCCCGGGCAGTATATATATTGGGAATGTCACTTTGGTGGCTGTTGCTCGGTTCCGTGCCCTGGGCCCTTTTTGTAAAGTGGGGATATATTTACAAGGGATTAGATTAGTGTTCATACGTGACGCCACTTGCGGTGTGCGGCTATGTGGATGGAGTCGCCGCTGCACAATGTCCACTACTGGGGCTGGTGTAATGGCAGCCTGGATGTTAGACCCTCCGCAAGCAGGGCCGGGCCCCAGAGGATAGATGATGGGACGGGCGTCAGAAGAAGGTAGACTACACAAAGGGTTCAGTGCAACTGGTTCTTTACTCACTGTCTGGTGGTAACTGGTCACCGTCACCCGAGGCCGGCTGGTTTCACCTCCAGGTCCCCTTTGTCCCAGTGCCAGTGTAGTAATCTGGTGCCTTCTGCCCCTGCACCTGTCTCTGGTTAGTGGGTCCCCGTGGCGTAGAGCAACTGGGGGTCCCCGTCCGGTGGTGGTTTTTTTTCCACTTCTGTCCGAATGACGGTAGCGTGAACCCTGTGGGGTTGGAGTCTCTGGTCCTGTCCCAGTTCTCTCTTTGCTAGAGTCTCGGATTTTTAGGGTCAGCGAGGTTTTTAATGGTCCCCTCACTGTGCAGGCGTTAATGTGGCGCCCTGGACAAGCCAGGACGTCACAGGTACTGCAACAACACACCCCACACCCCGGTCAGGCACATCAGCCGCACACACAAAATCCTTGTTGCCTCCCTCCAGGGGCTGATGTCCACACCAGGTGGGGTGGAGCCAGGCGGTTGGCTCCTCCCACCGAGGAGTTCACAGTCCTGGAGGCGGGAAAAGGGTTCAGTTGAGTTGAGTGGAGTTTGGAGAGTTGAGGAAGTGGTAGTGGAGGAGCTGACTGGCCGTGTCTGGGTACGTGGCCCGGGCACCTGACAGCAAGGTTGGCAGACGGTGGTGACCTTCTGCAGGCTAGGCCGATTGACGTAGAACCATAAGGACCGGGGACAGGTGGTGGCCCGCCGGTACTGGACCGGGGAGCGAAGACAGGCCAGCACCATTCGGCAGGGCCTGCGGACCCCGACCAGGCTTGGAGTCGCCGTTAAATCGGTCAAATCCGTCAGCGACGGGAACCTCCGGGGTTTCCCAGGAGTAAAGACCCGACTAAAGGCAACCGCTCAACCGTGAAGGGAAATGCAGCTAGAGTTCCCAGGGCCAGAGCCTGCGGGCAAAAAGGGGGCTCCTCTGGCAAATACACCGCTGGGGAGCGGGATACTGGTGGGAAGCCATCGGGGCCGAGAACACAACACCGGTGCAGGGAGAGACAGTTACCGCCAACCTATCGGGAGTGACCGTCGCAGCCGTCTGTGGGACTCGTCCATCCGGCCGTTTGTTTTACCAGAGACTCCGTGAACGTTACTGGCTGAGTGAGTACCACCGTGCCATCTGGCACTGCGCTGCCCCGCGACCCTGCACCCGGCCAAGCCCCGCAATCCACCTTACAGCCAACAACTCCGGGCCCCGGGACTACCAAAATCCCCCTACCCACGGAGGAGAGAGAAAACATCCCAGCTGCTCCCGGTCATTGCTCCCGGGATCCCCGTACAGAGCAGCGGTGGTGCCCAACCTCACCACACACCGTAGGTGGCGTCACAAACCGACATTCCAAACACCAACAAACCACCCCTTTCACTCACGGGCGAGGAGCGCCGCTCGAGTCCCCGGATCCGGCCCACCGCTCGAGCCACCGAGCAGCAGCAGCAGCATCAGCCAGACCCGAGCCGCAAGCGCGGTCGAGCAGCGCACCCCCCGCCCGCGACATTAACATGCCTGCCTGGAGCTGTATGCATGTCCTAGGGTCCTGTACCCCGTTGGTGCATAGTTCCAGGAGTACTCCACCGGCAACTACCCTCATGGGCACCAGGTTACTGTGAACTCCGTGTCAGTCCGTCCCTCACGTCCACCTTCACTCCTCCTACTCTGTACTGACTACTGTCCTCAGTCCGCCCCTCCCACCTGGTCAACTAGTGGACTGGACTGGCTCCACCCCTAGGCGGCCATCCATTAGTCCGACCATAGCTTTGCACCATTACATGGGGGATTGTTGGGGAAAACTGGGATTATCTGGAGTTTTCATGTGTTACCGGCACTGGTCTTCTGGGGCTGTAAGGGGGTAGGCCCTACATTCTGGTGGGCATGCACAACCTTGTAGCTCCCTGATGGCTTCAGGGGCGCTACACTATCACAATGGAAAACAGTACAAACAACTGCAAATAATATACTTTACTCCTGTGTTCTCAGCTACGTGGCCTCCGGTAATGGGACCGTGCGGGGCAGTGACTGAGCAGTACTCTGGCTTTTCTCCTCAGGCAACGTCCCGGCTTTTCTCTCCGCCTGAGGCACAACCACTCCTGAATCTCTCGGACGTCTCTCTCCTCACAGACACTTTCCCGCACTTTTTCTGTTCGGGGTAAACCAAACACAGCCTCCAGGAGGGGAGGCATCGGCCAGTCCAACTCACACCTGGAAAAGGGGGATTGTTGCCTTAGTTACCAAAAGTATTCAGTTGTGTGCCTGCTGCACCTGCATATACTATTCCTGTCACAAACCTTCCATCTATTTCAATACATATACCCAGAATACATGTATGCAATACAATTCAATACAACACTTCGCAGGAGTGGGGGTCTCCGGACCATCGCCTACACAGAATCTGGAAACACAGACAAGTCTTGACATTGAAACCAAGGAAAATGGCCATTTGGGCACAATTTGGCCATTTTCACTTAGGGGTGCACTCCCTTTTGTTTCCGGCCTTTTAGACATTAAAGGGAACCTGTCACCAGATTTGGGGCCTATAAGCTGCGGCCACCACCACCAGTGGGCTCTTATATACAGCATTCTAACAGGCTGTATATAAAAGCCCCAGGCCGCTGTGAGAACATAAAAAACACTTAGGCTATGTGCCCACGGGACTCTGTATCTGCGGATTTTTCTGCATCAAAATCCGCAGCTTTCGCCCGGAATCCGCACCTTTTCATAGGTGCGGATTTGACGCGGATTTTTTTTCGGATTTTGCGATATTTTTTTTTTTTTTTAATTCAATTGAATAGGCAAAATCCGCAACAATAATTGACATGCTGCAGATTTTTCCGCACGAAAATCCGCACGATTTCCGCTGCGGAAAAATCCGCAGCGTGGGCACAGCATTTCCCAAATGCCATAGAAATGGCTGGGGAGTAGCTGTGCTGCAGATTTCTGGAAAATCCGCGGCTTTTCCGCGAGAAATCCACGGCAAAATCCGCACATTTTCCGCAGCGTGGGCACATAGCCTGAGGCTATGTGCCCACGCTGCGGATTTCTCCGCACGCCGCGGATTTCTCACGGAAAAGCCGCGGATTTTCCAGAAATCTGCAGCACAGCTACTCCCCAGCCATTTCTATGGCATTTGGGAAATGCTGTGCCCACGCTGCGGATTTTTCCGCAGCGGAAATCATGCGGATTTTCGTGCGGAAAAGTCTGCAGCATGTCAATTATTATAAACAACATATACATGGCTTGATTCGGTAATCACTGGGGGAAACACAACCTGGAGTTCCCACAGGGGGGGGTGCCTACTTCAAAGAGCATTTTGAACAAAGAGGGAAGAAGAGATATGGCACCAAAATTAATTGCAAAAGTATTAAATTTTATTCACATAAAATAGATGAAGATACAACTTTTTTTCATAAAAATAAATAGTACAGTATCAAATTAGAACACAAATTGGAAAGAATGAGGCAACCCAGGGATGAGGATGCAAGTATAGGTAGAACACAGAAATGGGGGGGGGGGGGGGGAGGGGTATGAAGTCCTACTCATTGCCAGTGACGAAACCCTGGGGGGGTGGTATATAACTGGAGTGTATTGGTCCAAAAATTGGACCCCAGCCCCCCAAGGTAGTAAAAAGACCAAATGACCCTCCACAGGAGATGTATGGTCAAAGATTGAAGTGCATGACCAAAAAACAGGTAGGCAAAGGTGGTTAGAAAAAGTATAAAGAAATAATCTCCACCAGAGTAGTCGTGGGGCAATAAAGAGGAGGCTGAAGTATTGTGTGTAGTAAATTCTAGTCGTGAAGCCGAGAGGTGCCAGTTAGCACAGAAACGGCTAATAAAGATTACACAATACACACACACAATCAGGTCCTTTATGCCCGGGCTAGTCGTGGAGCTGGAGAGGAAGGGAAATGCACAAACACAATCAGAGCATAAATGCCCTGACTAGTCGTGGAGGTGGAGAAGAAGGGAAGGAATGTGAAAGGTCCCGTAAAAGGGCACAGAGAAGGCAGATAAAAACAGTTAGAGGAGTGTGCAGCCCAGCTCAAGAAGTGGACTAGTCATGTGGCAGAGAGAGGAAGCAAGTGGATACAGAGCAGGGAGAGTAAACGTGGGGCCGGGCGGTGCAGTACAGCACAATGACGGCCAGAGTCAAAGAGGGAGAGAGAGGAAAAGCGAGTCTCTAGACCCACAATGGTTATGTGAGTCAGAGGGGAGTAGGAAAGAGGAAAAGTGAGACAAATGAAGACTACCTGTGCAAGTGGAGGGGGGTCGCGGCAGGAGGACGAACCCAACAGCTGTTTCGCCTAAGCGCTTTTTCGAGGGAAGTGGAGGAGAAAGTGGGGCTGGCCGCTATATACAGGGGCAGCACAGTTGTTTTCAATCAAATAAAGATGGTGTCCGAAGAATGCGCATGCGCCGGAAGTCGAGGCCAGCGGGCGGAGCGAGCCGAGACCGCCGAGGGTAGTGCGCATGCGCGGGAGAACGGACGTCTCCATGACTCCCACGCATGCGCACAAGACGGCCGCGGCCAAGCAACGCCGCGTCAGCAGTCAACGGACCGGCAGATGCGCAGGGACACCAAGTATGAGTGGAACAATGAAAAGGTAACAGGACAAAAATATTAGTAACATTTGGAATCGGTAATGCAAAACAATACATAGGGGAATGAACGGCATAATAAATGGACAGCATGGACACATCAGGAGACGAGGCGTCAACAGGGTATGTGAACTGGTGGTTATAAGATGCCGGTATACTTCAATCCAGACAGACCATGCCATCCAAGTTATCCACCGATGGAAGGGGAATAAAGAAGAAATAAAGGAAATGGAAATCCCCACAAAACTGAAACCTATATAAGGAAACCAAACACAGAGATAAAAGAAACAAAATGAATAAAAATACAAAACAACAAGAGATTAAAAACAATGTAAAAACATTTTGTGTTCATTTAAGTGGTACCCCCTAGGGGTCCCGCATGTGGACCAAAGCACAAAAAAGTGGTCCATATCCAAATATGAACTGGTAAGGGGGCCAAAGGACCATATAAAAAAAGGGGGTCCGAAGGGAGACACCAAATGCCAAAGGTGGAGGGGGCGGGATCTCTACAAAAATGGGGAATAACTAACGGTCTCGTTGAGACCGTTGGGGACCAAGGTATCAAGGGAGACAATCCACTTCGACTCCCGCTGAGCGAGAGTCTTCCGTAGATTGCCTCCCCGGATACCCGCGTGGATAATGTCTATGCCACGTACACTCAGGAGCCTTGCGTCACAACCGTGAAATTTACGGAAGTGGCGGGGAAGGGTTTTGAGAAGAGAGACGTCCTCCACGGAGATAGCGGCAGTTATATCCCTGACGTGCTCCCTAACTCTCACGCGCAACTCGCGTGAGGTGAGACCAATGTAGATTAGGGAGCACGGGCAGGTCGCATAGTATACCACGTGTGTGGAAGCACACGTGATACGTTCGTCAATGGAGTAGGTTCTCTTCCCCTTGGAACAAGCAAAGGAAGAAATCCGTAAGATGTTGGGGCATGCCACGCAATGGCCACATGGGTAGCAACCACGAATCGGGCCACCAGAGCCAAATGGATTGAGGCGGGGGGGGATGTAATGGCTATTAACGAGAAGATCCCCGAGGTTCCTTGCCCTCCTGGCTGTCATGAGGGGTCTCGAGGGCAGGACATCGGCCAAAGTAGGGTCCGTAAGCAGGACAGGCCAATGCCTATCGAGAATCCCCCTCATTGCGTCCCACTGATGGTTATAAGTACCAATAAACCTGATGTGAGTGTCCATGGTCGGCCGACGTGGTCGGTAACAAAGCAACTGGTCCCTCGAGGTGTTTTTGGCGCGGAGGTAACCTCTTTTTATACATCTGTTGCTGTACCCCCGCTCCCTAAACCTACATCGGAGATCGGACGACTGGGATTCGAAGTTGGAAGTAGTAGAGCACACCCGCTTCATCCTCAAAAACTGTCCGGTCGGGATGGCACGTATGGTGGAGGGAGTGTGGCCGGAGGATGCCAAAAGAAGAGCATTGACGGACGTGTCCTTACGGAAAACGTCCGTCTGAATGCCCCCCTGAGGATCCACCGAAATTCCAATATCCAAAAAATCCAAGTTTGTCCGACTATACCTATAAGTTAACTTGATGTTAAAGGAATTCCTGTTAAGGCCACACATGAAAGACTCGAGTTGCTCGACGGTGCCCTGCCACAAAATAAAGATATCATCAATATAACGCAGCCAGCACTGCAGCATGTCAATTATTGTTGCGGATTTCTCCACAGGGTCGCTCCCAGTAGCCGGCCGCCGGGTGATCAGCTGGTCGCTCCCGGCGCCAGGTGATCAGCTGGTCGCTCCCGGCACCGGGTGATCAGTTGATCGCTTGGCTGCCGAGAATGTGTGCGGAGTGGGTGGAGCCGAGTGGGGCCATGGCGCTGAGGACAGGTGTGTGTGTGTGTGTGTGTGTGAGTGCAGGAGGGGGCGGAGCCGAGCGGGGAAGTGTCGGGCTCCCTGAACATGTGGCCAGTGTAAATATCGGGTAAAGCACTTTGCTTGGTTACCCGATATTTATCTTGGTTACGGGTGTAGGGAGCCAGAGAGAGCATGCGCAGTGAAATCCTAAGGATTCCGCTGCTCAAAAAAAACGTTACATGCTGCGTTCCTCCCGCTGGGCGGAAGTAACGCAGCATCGCCCAGCGGAAGCAACGCAGGTCCTTTTGGCACAATCCGTCATCCATACAAGTCTATGGGAAACAGCCGAATCCGTTAACGGATTCCGCTGTTTTCCAAAAGGGTGAATTGTGACGGAAGGAAAACAACGCAAGTGTGAAACTAGCCTTAGGAGTGCTCTTTATTATCTCCAATATAGTTCTTCAGTCATGAAATATTCCTGCTCTCTCCGCAGGCAAGTCAAGGTTTATCAGAAAAAAGAACCAAACACAAAGCTCCGCTGACTTGTCCGGCCCCCATGGGACTGATGTCGTCCTCCATTCCAGCAGCGCTGTCCGGAGCCTCGCAGTCTGGTGTATTACCGCCTTACATGATGCCCCTGTATCAGTATGCAGGAGTGTTCCAGGCACCAATGTATGGAGTGCAGTGGGCTGGAGCCGCGGTGCCCACGATGGCCGGGAGCCAGATGATTACCCAGTCCGCCAGCATGCAAATATTCCCCATGTCCTTGCCGCAACCTACCATTAAGCAGTCTCATTCCAACATGAGGATCACGTAGCTGTAAGGCCCTCGTCTGTATGAGAATCCATATTATTATTGTCTGAGCCTGCCCACGCCTTGTGTGTCCTCATGTCCCGCCCCAGCGGTGCTGGGGGAAGTTGTATGATTAGTAGCAGCCCTCTTCAGCACTGCAAGATGGATGAAGAGTAGGGTGAGACAGCGAGTCCTGGCCAAACCCTCATCTACCCGCACACAACCATACGATCACTGTGAACGTCCTGCGCGGAGTTTCTCGAAGCCCTTACTGCTTGGTCTATGTCTCTGAACCATCATTCTACTCATTCTGAAATGTATAGTACTTGAACTAAAAGTTAAAGGAGGTTTAGTGCCTTGAGTAATTTCCAGTTTACCTGGGAAAACCTGTGTGTATAAAAAACGGAAGGAACAATGCTAGCAGCCTTCTCTTTTTGTTTTTTTTTTTCTTTACCATCTACTATTTTAGTTGACACCATTTTTTTTTTTTATTCTATCAGACCTACAAACAATACACGTAGCACTTTTTTTTTTAATTATTTTTCTTTTTTGCCTTAACTGTGAAAGATAGAGGTTGAGTTTTATGTGTATATATGTATCGGTCCCCTTTCCCTCAACTTCATAAATTTAAAAGAATATATATTTTTATTTTTAATTTAAAGTTGTAAAAAGCATAGACAAATACTGGCATTTTTTTAATTTTAAACTAGAAGATGAATAAATTACTTGACATTTACAAAATAAAATGTGTTTCCAGGTACAAACTGAGCTACATTGTCATTGGAGGAATGCATCTGGTATCATTTTTTTATGTATTATTTTTGCCTAAATTTTAATTTTCAAATTTATTTTTTTTTGGAGGGGCGAATTCTCAACATTTGAATGAAATGCAATATAATTTTGATGGTTAAGGTGGTAGTGCTTGAATCAAAACTATTCCTTTTATTATAATCATATTTTGAGCCAACTTGCTATATAGATGAATTCAATTGGTTATGTATCTTACCGGAAACCAAAAATGAATATGCCTCATTACTAATAGCCAACTGATACTGCTGGTGTCTAAAAGGAAATCACAGATAGCTATTGCAATACAAAGACCTAATACCTACTAGATTCCAGCAAAAATGATTCACAGAACACTGGTCCAGTGACTAGGCAGACATCTATGTCCTTGCAAGCCTGCTTTCCTGATGGCATCTCCGGCACCTCTTCTGATTAGTAATCTTGGCCGGCATTGCAGGAAAACAATAATGTGGTGCCCAAGCTACTTATAAAAACAGGATCCATTGATTCCAGCAGGTAGGGGGAGATTCACGGGACACTGGTCCAGTGGCCACGGCAGACGTCTATTGCCTGGCAATCCTCTTCTTTTCTGATGGCATCACCGGCACCTCTTCTGATTAGTAAGCTTGGCTGGCATTACAGTCCAACAATGATATTGCGCCCAAGCTACCTATAAAAAGAGGATCCATTGCTCCCAGCAGGTAGGGGGAGATTCACAAGACACTGGTCCAGCAGTCACGGTGAACGTCTATGGCCTGGCGAGTCTCCTCTTTCCTGATGGCATCTCCGGCATCTCTTCTGATTAGTAAGCTCAGCCGGCAATGTAGTACAATGATGTTGTGCCCAACTTTATAAAAAGAGGAAAAATTGATCTTAGAAGTGGGAGATTCAAAGGGAACTAGTTCGGCATCCAAGAATATTGATGGTCTGCTGGACCATAATCCTGTGAATCGTTTTGCTCAGTGCTGATGCTTACACGTCTAGGTTAGGCTTCCACTATTTTATCATATCAAAAGAGAAACCTTGCCAATTTGCCTCTCGTTTTTTGTCACTATGAGTAACTTTGCACTTTATTGTTGTACATGCTCACAATCTTCAGTATTAGCACACACTAAGCTGATGCAACTTTTTTACCCCTTTTGGGATTATTACTTTGTCCTTTCCATACGAACAAGTTGAGATATGTTCTTTACTTTTGTAAGCATGACAAATGTGGCGGTTATTGCCCTTTTTGGTAATGCACATCACTCTTCTGTTCTACGCACTTTTCACCATTAAAGCCTTTTATTTTTTTAGATCCATCTTCACCAAGGACAGTATGTTTTGCTTTTTGAATCTAGGTCCCTTGAACAGAATCTCCAGGTTCTGTCTGGAGTTATACAGTCCCTTTTTGTTTTTCTTTTTGAACTTTTCTTCAGGTTCACATTGTGGCATCAGCAATACTTCATTGAACATACCCTTTGCATAGACTCTACAGTTGCTATAGTGAATTATCTGTATTTATGCAGCTTAGATTGATTAGCTATGTCAACTAATGGTTGATCTCGCCTTGGAGATGAACCCTTCGTTCAGTGTAAAGATGGGGCAAGTGTGGCCACTGCCACCAGTGCTACTTTAGGATCACCAGGCAAATCCTGTGTAGACTACGCATGTATTTGGTGGATCTCCTATCGGTTGTTGCACACCAGTTGATGGCATCACTGTAACATGCTCACTCCATGCGAGCGGTTGACCCTCGAATCCTTACACAGGTGGTCAGACCGGATAACCAGATACATTTCCCTTTCATGTTATTTTGGATTTTCCGCTGGGGGCCTTGGAGCCTCGTTCTGTCAAGCTGTGAAATGTATCTCCAAGTCCTCAACCATTGTAAATGTCTCCATTTTGTTGGTAATCCCTGACTGTAAACTCATCAATTCTGTTGGAATTGAATTTTATATGGACCATTCTGCAGGGCGAGAACTCTTTTAAGATCGGGAGAGATTTCTGTTCTCTTCGACATCTTAAATTCGTTTTTAGATTCATGTCCGTGCTTCGTGAGCAAACATGGGAAGTATGTACTGCACTCGTTTCCCTATGCTTGCACTGAATCTTACCTTCCAAGTCGCTCTTGCCTGAATAATTGTATAAACTGCCCTTCCCCTGTATGCGGACACAGTCAGTGGCACCAATGCCTCAATATTGTATAATAATATAAAATAAACATTTTGTGCTTGAAAACATTCTGAATGTGTCCTCGTGTTTTCTCCTGTCCATCTGTAACGCCTGCCTGGAACCACAGACTCAGACTGGCTGTAACGGACAGGCTAGAGGAAAGCCGCCCACAAATCAGGACCCCGAACCCCTATACAGGGATTTGGAATTACTGCAGGGCCCCAGAGATCGCTACCTGTGATAGGCTGCAGTCCAGAGGAAAATAGTAGTCAGACAGGGTCAAACCAGGAGATGCAGAACCGGGACAAATTTGGCAGACAAGGACATAGTCAGGAAACCAGGCCGAGGTCAAACCAGGAGGTGCAGAACCGGGACAAATTTGGCAGACAATGACATAGTCCGGAAACCAGGCCGAGGTCAAAACACAGGGATAACTATTCGGAACAGAGCAAGAACCAGAAAGCAGGAATACAAGACTATCTCTGGCAGTGACCAGCAGACAGGAGGGGGAATTAGAAAGGTGTGGTGTCTTTCCATTGGCTGTAGCTGAATGGTGGTAACTTCAGCTGGAAGACACACGCCACCTACAGTTAGCCAGTGGTACTGTAGGTCCCAGGGAAACCCAGCTTAGTGGATGAGCGGAGCCTGCGCCCACCAGAGCCAATGGCACCGACTCCTCTCCTATCACCAGCACAATCCACCGCGGGAACACGATGTCACTTGGTGATCGACGCAGAAGGAGCGGACTCTGGTGGGTACGTGACACTATCTTCATCCTGAACTGAACGATCCATCTGTTTAATAATAATAATAATAATAATAATAATAATAATGCAGAAACACAAGGTCCAAGTAGAATTGCCCTGCCCATCTGTGGTTAAAGGCACCTGATGTGCAAAAAAATTTATTTACTAGCATTTCCAAGGTTAAAATGCAGCTTGGCTGCCTTAGAGAAAGGACAGCTGCTGGGAGGAAATTAACTTGTATCTTCCCAGAAGCCGCCGTGCACGGAGCAGTTACAGCAATCGCTCATTATTGTGTATGTGCAGGTAAATGGCAGTTTTCCACAAGACTGGTTCCCTTTTGAGGTCATTTTCAAATGTTTAATATCTTTTTCTTTTTTGCATACAAAAGAGAAAACGGACCATTTTTTATCAGTGTAACGGTTCCGATAGCCATCTGTTTGTGGCAAGTTTGTCAGATTTTCAGATTTCATGGTCAGTGTCAGTTTTTCTCTTATGCATGAGAAAAAATAATTAAAGCGTATTCTACCCAATAAAAGGACAGAACTTGTGTGACAGCTCTGATGTCCGTTTTGTTTTTAATTTAAAAAACCTATTCACTTAAATTGGCAATTTTATTCTGAAAATTGGATGGATCGAAGTTTGTATTTTTTATTATCACACATGATCAACAAAAATAAAACTACAACACAAATGAGAAAATTAGACACATGAAATGAGCACTCCTTTAGGCATATATTACGGATAAAGCAAATAAATGGATGTCCCCAAAAAATATACCGTAATGCCAATCACTAATAAATATACTACAGGGCTATTAGAAATATTCGTATAAGAGGTATAGGACAAAACCAGATGAAATGTTCTCAAAGCTGATCACTAAGCACTTGGGGGACATATTAGTTTAAGGGTGGGTGCACACGATCCGCACGCGCTGCGTCCTCTCCTGCGGGGCTGCGAGTTTTTGCTGTAGGGGACCGCAGCTGCTTGTGCCCATGATCAGGGTTCTTGATGCTGTTGACCTTCTCTCTATTCTCCCTGCGGAGAACACTTGTGTCTCTGTAGCATAAATTGACTCTGTGACTCAAGAAGTCGCACCAAAAGTCAACATATGCTGTGGAGAAAAGCACAGTGTGCCAGAGATTTCTATAAATCCCATCCACTGTACTTCTACTCTACAACGCAGCAGAAACCAGCAACATCCACAACTCTGCAAACCCTGATCGTGTGAACTCAGCCTTAAACAGTCTAAAAACAATAAAACCGTATCTTTTGCCCATAGCAGTTAACTCAGATTTCAATATTCAAGTGTATAATATGTAACGCTGCTCTGTGGTTTGGCGGCTTTTGACCTTTTTCTGATTAAGACCATTTAAAAAATGTCCCTGTTGGAATGTGATGAGGCCATAGTGCAGCTTTAATTTTACTAGAGCAACTTGAAGAAATATTTTTTTTATTCTGTAGACCGTTTCATAAATCCTAATCTGTACATTTAATTCGCTAACTAGAGCCTGATGTTACACGGCTTGTGTTATTGTCTGTTTACTGGCGACTTTTAGTTTTAACAAAATGTGCCTCTTCCGTTTTCATAGTGGCAGTTTGCATTAACCACAGATTAGATAACAATAGTGAGTGTAACATGTAAGTAAGTAAGAGTTATAACATGAATTGCAAAAAAGATCCAACGTCATTCTTTGCAATGAAAAATAACTTATTCACAAAAACCCCATTCAAAGAGTGGTTCAGGTAAAGAAAAGGTTTCAGGGTGACCAAGAGAGACCAAAAAACATCAGGCATGTGTCCTAAAGAGGATTTAGCTGCATAATCCGTTCATCACCAGTGCAGAGCTTGCTCAGGGACGGCAGCAGGCAGCTATTTTAATGCATGTGTTCAAATAGTGAAGCACAGGCTTTTTAAGGCTAGCCTGGTATCAAGAGGGGCAACAAGCCACTTGGCTGTAAGAAAACCTTTAAGGAGAGACTGATATTCTCTAGTTATTGCAGGGATGTGACTGCAGAGGACTGAGATGGTTATTTTTTCTGAAGCTTCCTTCTCTTTGATTAGAAAATGTGAGTACTACCCTGGGTTGTGGTTACATGACTTTTTTCCATTCATGTATGGGGGTTTTCATCCAGGGGAGGGGGCTCACTCATAATTTTACCTAAGAAACCTGCCATGAATAAAGAATTGGATCTAGATATCCTCCAAGAGCAACTTCTTTCAAAGATCCAGGAACAATTTAGTGAGACCAATGCATGATGTAGACCATGTCAGAAGGCAAAAGTGAACAAAATGCTAGAATTTGGGGCCAATTTTCTGGAATCTCAATCCCATTGCACTCCTCCGGTTGATCCTCCAAAAGCTGGTGAGCAGAGACAAATTGTGATAAACCCCACGCACTGTTTAAACAATGTGTCTTCAGTCCGGATTTGGCCCAGAAGCTGATATCCAGATGCCAAGGTGAAGGGCAGAAGTCTTTGAAAAATAAGAATCAACACTGGACATATTGAGTCTTTACAGAAACTTCTTCAATTACTTGTTAATAAAATTTTAAAAACATTGACATATTTATTATTTGTACTTCAGTCCAACTAAAATATCTAAGACCCTGAAGCAGCAAAGTGTGGAAACCAAAACTTGTGTGTGCCTTAAAACTTTTGGCCATAATGGTCATGTCACACACAACGACCGCGACGACGACGTCGCTGCTAAGTCACCATTTTCTGTGACGTAGCAGCGATCTTGCTAGCGATGTCGTTGTGTGTGACATCCAGCAACAACCTGGCCCCTGCTGTGAGGTCGCCGGTTGTTGCTGAATGTCCTGGACCATTTTTTCGTCGTTGCGCTCCCGCTGTGAAGCGCACATCGCTGTGTGTGACAGTGAGAGAGCAACAATCTGAATGTGCAGGGAGCCGGCTTCTGCGGACGCTGGTAACCAAGGTAAATATCGGGTAACCAAGCAAAGGCTTGGTCACCCAATATTTACCTTCGTTACCAGCGTCCGCAGCTACTTTAAGCCGGCTCCCTGCACACGTAGCCAAGGTACACATAGGGTAACTATAAGCAAAGCGCTTTGCTTATTAACCTGTGTACTCTGGCTAGGAGTGCAGGGAGCCAGCGCTTAGCGGTGTGCGCTGGTAACCAAGGTAAATATTGGGTAACCAAGCGAAGCACTTTGCTTGGTTACTCGATATTTACCTTAGTTACCAAGCGCAGCATCGCTTCCACGCGTGGCTGGGGGCTGGTCGCTGGTGAGATCTGCCTGTTTGACAGCTCACCAGAGACCATGTAACAACGCAGCAGCGATCCTGATAAGGTCAGATCGTCGTCGTGATCGCTGCTGCGTCGTTACATGTGACCTAAGCCTAAGCCTGTAATGAGAACAATGTACGTGGGCTCAGCATGTAAGCAAACAATAATCCTTATGGGTCAGTATTGTGGACTCTCAACTTGCCACTGTGTGGTGATTTGCCTTTCCACATGAATAAGAAATAGCGTGCCCTCATTATATTAGATGGGTTTTCTAAAGATAAGCTGATGATTGCTGATATGGATACTCAAGAGCAGCTGTCAGTCTCTGCAGTACAATCAGATGGGAGGAATATTGTACAATGTGGTAATTATTAATGTATTCACGTGCTTCAGAGGAAGGATAAAACCGGAGAACTCCAGGAGACTTGGTATGAATAGATCATGCACCAATCTAGTGTATGAACCCAACGTGCTGCCAAAACTGCTCTGGGCTGTGGAGGTATGGACTCCAGAAGACTTCTCATGGAGTCCTATGGTATTGGACAGCGAGGCGTTGGCATCAGATACTTTTAACCCTTGACCTTTCGTGATTGGTCTTCGATGGCGTAGTCTTGTTTGGGTTTTTTTCAGCCAATCCTAGAGTTGCTCGATTGGAATGAGATCAGGGGAACTTGAAGACCCAGTCAGAATCTTGAATTTCTGTTCTGTTACTCAGAATATTCCTGAGCAATTTTTGGTAGTGTAGTTGGGTATATTATCCCGATATAAGAGGTGACGGCCGTGCAGGTGAGTACTTTGATGTGCAACAATGTTTAGGTAGGACGTATGTGTCAATGAAACATCTGCATTAATATCCAAAAGCTTTTCTAGCAGAACATTGCCCACTTCTTCCCTGGCTTGCCTTCTAGGCAAAGTGCCTCCTTGTGCCATATCTCTTTCAAAGAAAATGATGCGCGCACACCCAGCTGTCCGCATAATGCAGAGGAAAGCTTAATTCAGAACAAGATACCGTTTCCATTGCTCACGGACCAGTTTTGATGCCCATTGTAGGTGATTTTGCTGCTGGACCATGGCCCTCTAGTCTGTGGCTTTGCAATTTGTTAGGTTTGCCAATTCTTCCAAGTCAATTGGCCAATGCACCAACTTCAACCACCGACTGTTCACTTTGTCTAATATATCCCACCACCTATATCCCACCACCTATATCCCACCGCCTATATCCCACCGCTCAACAGCATCCTTTGTTACAAGACAATAACTGTTTTTTCACTTCACCGGTCTTGGCTTTTAGTGTTGTGGCTGATCCCTGTATATCCCTACATATGTAGCGGTCTCCAGGACCATATCTGTAGTGATAAATCATAGCCTTGTACTTTATCTAAGTACCACTCACTATTAATGGGTCAATACTTGGAATAAGGCAAATGCATTAATCAAGAAAACACTATAAGCCTGGAGGGTAGAGGTTGGTGCTCGCCTCTGGAGGAGCAAATTCACCTTCATAATGTCTGGGGTTTTTTATTGACAAATCCATTTGGAAAAAAAATGGTAATAGGTTTCCTAAGTGTGTTGTTAATCTGGCGGCCTTAATTAAATAAATGACTTTGCAGAATCATTTTTAGGTCATTAACGACCTGCAATACAAAGTGTCCTATCGGAATCATGTTCCTATGTAGGATATTACATTGAAAATGACTGAAGGGAGTTGGGAAATCCAATATAAATAAGTTCCTTAGGTAAGCCTCAGGTATGCTGCAGGAATAAGACCATTATATAGTGCCAACATATTCCAAAGTTTAATTGGGGAAGTAAAAAATAAAAACAAGCTCTTGTCATCTTAGACCCATATTACACCTGCCCGGAAGCTGGATGACCTGAATATACAGTCTAGAATATTCCGGCACTTGACGTTATAATTCAGTAGATAAATGTAGTAAAGACACATAAAATAGAGTTATTTGAGATGATGAAAATTTATCTAATGGAAACTGCTTTACGAGCATTCCTATGGTAGACTCCTCCATGGCCGAGTTTTCCCACGCGAAGCTCTTCAGGAAGACGCCATTGGTGTTTTTTCTGAGGAGGCTTCACTAGCGGCTCTGCCATCGCTCTTGCTGCGGTTCTATCGGTGGAGGCTTTCACTCTACACTGTGATGTTCAGAGAGTAGAAGACTCCCAAAGAATCAGCCTGACACTTGTTTTCTAAGAAAAAGACTCTGTTTCAGTCACCATTGCTTGAAACCGATGGAAAGCAAAATCTACAATGGAATGGTGCACAAATAACCGTATCCAGGTGTTAGAATGGCCAAGTCACAGTCCAGACCTGAACCCAATCGAGAATCTGTGGAAAGAGCTGAAAACTGCTGTTCACAAACGCCTCCATCCAACCTCACTCAGCTCCAGCTGTTTACAAAGGAAGAATGGGCGAGAATTTCAGCCTCTCCATGTGCAAAACTGATAGACACATACCCCAAGAGACTTGTGCTGTAATCGCAGCAAAAGGGGGCGCTACAAAGTATTCACTTACAGGGGATGAATAATATTGCACGCCCCAATTTTCAGTTTATTATTATTTACAAAAGTTTAAAATAAGCAATACATTTCATTCAACTTCACAATTGTGTCACTTGTTGTTGATTCTTCACAAGAACATTAACATTTTATCTTTATGTTTGAAGCCTGAAATGTGGGAAAAGGTTGAAAAATTCAAGGGGGCCAAATACTTTCGCAAGGTAGTGTATTCTCCTGATAATAAAGGTGTCTAACAGATTATTCTTCAGAATCTGTCATTGTAATGTGTGCACAAAAATATTATACCTAACACCACGGCTGAACTGACCCTTGTGTGATAATATTTGATCATATGTTTATTACTGATAAAGGAGTACTACCATGCTCAGGAGCTCAGTACTGGTAACTAGTGATGAGCGGGCACTACCATGCTCAGGTGCTCAGTACTGGTAACTAGTGATGAATGGGCACTACCATGCTCAGGTGCTCAGTACTGGTAACTAGTGATGAGTGGGCACTACCATGCTCGGGTGCTCAGTACTGGTAACTAGTGATGAGCGGGCACTACCATGCTGCGGGGCTCAGTTCTGGTAACTAGTGATGAGCGGGCACTACCATGCTCAGGTGCTCAGTTCTGGTAACTAGTGATGAGCGGACACTACCATGCTCGGGTGCTCAGTACTGGTAACTAGTGATGAGCGGGCACTATCATGCTCGGGTGTTCAGTACTGGTAACTAGTGATGAGCGGGCACTACCATGCTCGGGTGCTCAGTACTGGTAACTAGTGATGAGCGGGCACTACCTTGCTCGGGTGCTCAGTACTGGTAACTAGTGATGAGCGGGCACTACCATGCTCAGGTGCTCAGTACTGGTAACTAGTGATGAGCGGGTACTTCTATGCTCGGGTGCTCTGTACTTGTAACTAGTGATGAGCGGGCACTACCATGCTCGGGTGCTCAGTACTGGTAACTAGTGATGAGCGGGCACTACCATGCTCAGGTGCTCAGTACTGGTAACTAGTGATGAGCGGGTACTACCATGCTCAGGTGCTGTGACTGGTAACTAGTTATGAGCGGGCACTACCATGCTCAGGTGCTCTGTACTGGTAACTAGTGATGAGCGGGCACTACCATGCTCAGGTGCTCAGTACTGGTAACTAGTGATGAGCGGGCACTACCTTGCTCAGGTGCTCAGTACTGGTAACTAGTGATGAGCGGGCACTACCAGGAGACGTGGTACTGTGCAGTGTACAGTTAGGTCCAGAAATATTTGGACAGTGACACAATTTTGGCGAGTTGGGCTCTGCATGCCACCACATTGGATTTGAAATGAAACCTCTACAACAGAATTCAAGTGCAGATTGTAACGTTTAATTTGAAGGTTTGAACAAAAATATCTGATAGAAATTGTAGGAATTGTACACATTTCTTTACAAACACTCCACATTTTAGGAGGTCAAAAGTAATTGGACAAATAAACCAAACCCAAACAAAATATTTTTATTTTCAATATTTTGTTGCGAATCCTTTGGAGGCAATCACTGTCTTAAGTCTGGAACCCATGGACATCAACAAACGCTGGGTTTCCTCCTTCTTAATGCTTTGCCAGGCCTTTACAGCCGCAGCCTTCAGGTCTTGCTTGTTTGTGGGTCTTTCCGTCTTAAGTCTGGATTTGAGCAAGTGAAATGCATGCTCAATTGGGTTAAGATCTGGTGATTGACTTGGCCATTGCAGAATGTTCCACTTTTTTGCACTCATGAACTCCTGGGTAGCTTTGGCTGTATGCTTGGGGTCATTGTCCATCTGTACTATGAAGCGCCGTCCGATCAACTTTGCGGCATTTGGCTGAATCTGGGCTGAAAGTATATCCCGGTACACTTCAGAATTCATCCGGCTACTCTTGTCTGCTGTTATGTCATCAATAAACACAAGTGACCCAGTGCCAATGAAAGCCATGCATGCCCATGCCATCACGTTGCCTCCACCATGTTTTACAGAGGATGTGGTGTGCCTTGGATCATGTGCCGTTCCCTTTCTTCTCCAAACTTTTTTGTTCCCATCATTCTGGTACAGGTTGATTTTTGTCTCATCTGTCCATAGAATACTTTTCCAGAACTGAGCTGGCTTCGTGAGGTGTTTTTCAGCAAATTTAACTCTGGCCTGTCTATTTTTGGAATTGATGAATGGTTTGCATCTAGATGTGAACCCTTTGTATTTACTTTCATGGAGTCTTCTCTTTACTGTTGACTTAGAGACAGATACACCTACTTCACTGAGAGTGTTCTGGACTTCAGTTGATGTTGTGAACGGGTTCTTCTTCACCAAAGAAAGTATGCGGCGATCATCCACCACTGTTGTCATCCGTGGACGCCCAGGCCTTTTTGAGTTCCCAAGCTCACCAGTCAATTCCTTTTTTCTCAGAATGTACCTGACTGTTGATTTTGCTACTCCAAGCATGTCTGCTATCTCTCTGATGGATTTTTTCTTTTTTTTCAGCCTCAGGATGTTCTGCTTCACCTCAATTTAGAGTTCCTTAGACCGCATGTTGTCTGGTCACAGCAACAGCTTCCAAATGCAAAACCACACCCCTCTAATCAACCCCAGACCTTTTAACTACTTCATTGATTACAGGTTAACGAGGGAGACGCCTTCAGAGTTAATTGCAGCCCTTAGAGTCCCTTGTCCAATTACTTTTGGTCCCTTTAAAAAGAGGAGGCTATGCATTACAGAGCTATGATTCTTAAACCCTTTCTCCGATTTGGATGTGAAAACTCTCATATTGCAGCTGGGAGTGTGCACTTTCAGCCCATATTATATATATAATTGTATTTCTGAACATGTTTTTGTAAACAGCTAAAATAACAAAACTTGTGTCACTGTCCAAATATTTCTGGACCTAACTGTATATATAGAGAATAATACAGGTACTGAGAATTACACCCAGTATACAGGACATGAAACTTCTGGTAAGGGTGTCTACATTAAGATTTTTAGCACTAGATCTCAATGTTACCACAAAATATGTAAAAATAAAAAAAAACAGACTTTTAGCAAGGGTTAAAGGGGTACTGCCATCTCCAGGATCCTCTCCCAATATGTAGGAGGTGTAATAATAATAAAATTAGCAAATACCTCCAATTAGAAATGTAGTACAGTGCTTATGATTTATTATGTCACCTACCTCAGTTCAGGGCATTGCCTCACAGAGAGATCACATCAGAGCGTACGTAAAAGGGATCATCATACAGAAGCCAAGAGCCTCACAGAGAGATCACATCAGAGCGTACGTGCAAGGGATCATCATACAGAAGCCAAGAGCCTCACAGAGAGATCACATCAGAGCGTACATACAAGGGATCATCATACAGAAGCCAAGAGCCTCATAGAGAGATCACATCAGAGCGTACATACAAGGGATCATCATACAGAAGCCAAGAACCTCACAGAGAGATCACATCAGAGCGTACATACAAGGGATCATCATACAGAAGCCAAGAGCCTCACAGAGAGATCACATCAGAGCGTACATACAAGGGATCATCATACAGAAGCCAAGAACCTCACAGAGAGATCACATCAGAGCGTACATACAAGGGATCATCATACAGAAGCCAAGAGCCTCACAGAGAGATCACATCAGAGCGTACATACAAGGGATCATCATACAGAAGCCAAGAGCCTCACAGAGAGAGCACATCAGAGCGTACATACAAGGGATCATTATACAGAATCCAAGAGCCTCACAGAGAGAGCACATCAGAGCGTACATACAAGGGATCATCATACAGAAGCCAAGAGCCTCACAGAGAGAGCACATCAGAACGTACGAATAAGGCCTAAGGTTAGGAGTCACCCTGCCGCAGGGAAACAATGAGTCCCAGAAAACTGTAGGTCCAACTTGCAACCCAGCAAAACATCGGATGGCGCTAGGATGAATGATATTCAATGAGGCAATGCACAAGTCTGATTTCATGTCTTGGATGGAGAAAATACGGTGGTGTGAACATCGCCTTATGGTGATAACATCCTTCAGCATCTTGCAGAATGTTTCCATTGTCAGGAAGATGTTCAAGCGCAAATGACCGCAGCAGCTCCCCTGACCAGTCCCGGACCCAAGATTAACCTTCCTGACCAGTCCCGGACCCAAGAGTAACCTTCCTGACCAATCCCGGACCCAAGAGTAACCTTCCTAACCAATCCCGGACCCAAGAGTAAACTTCCTGACCAGTCCCGGACCCAAGGGTAACCTTCCTGACCAGTGCCGGACCCAAGAGTAACATTCCTGACCAGTCCCGGACCCAAGAGTAACCTTCCTGACCAGTCCCGGACCCAAGAGTAACCTTCCTGACCAGTCCCGGACCCAAGAGTAACCTTCCTGACCAGTGCCGGACCCAAGAGTAACCTTCCTGACCAGTGCCGGACCCAAGAGTAACCTTCCTGACCAGTGCCGGACCCAAGAGTAACCTTCCTGACCAGTGCCGGACCCAAGAGTAACCTTCCTGACCAGTGCCGGACCCAAGAGTAACCTTCCTGACCAGTCCCGGACCCAAGAGTAACCTTCCTGACCAGTCCCGGACCCAAGAGTAACCTTCCTGACCAGTGCCGGACCCAAGAGTAACCTTCCTGACCAGTGCCGGACCCAAGAGTAACCTTCCTGACCAGTGCCGGACCCAAGAGTAACCTTCCTGACCAGTGCCGGACCCAAGAGTAACCTTCCTGACCAGTGCCGGACCCAAGAGTAACCTTCCTGACCAATCCCGGACCCAAGAGTAACCTTCCTGACCAGTGCCGGACCCAAGAGTAACCTTCCTGACCAGTGCCGGACCCAAGAGTAACCTTCCTGACCAGTTTACAGGTGAATGGAAAGACTTTGTCACCTGTAGGGAAAGCTGTGACTTGCACTTCAGACTCCACTCACTGTCGTCTGGCTCTGTTGTGGACAATCCCTTTAATTGTACGTGGAATGTATCATCGGAAACTCTGCCAGTAACTAAAGCAAGATTTTATATTAAAGCTTAGAAGTATTAAAGAATTGTTTGTTACAGATACGCACACAACATCGGTGTTCATCATTTTTCTGTAGAGAATTAGATTATTTTTCCGCTTCCTTTCAGGATATTTAAGGCTTTGACTTTCCCGTCATTCAGTGATTTCTCTGCAGTATGCGCGGTGTCCACAAGAGGGTAGCATTGACCTATAGAAGAATATTTCAGACATAATCATGGTCACACTTCTCTAGAATCTTGTAAAGTTGTGTAAAAATAACAATACTTTCATTAAATAAAGAAAAATTATAACAATGGAGATCAATCCCTACAATATTGTACAAGTCCTGGACTTCTTGCATCTGTTGCACGATTTCTGATACAAAACTTTCCAGTGACTTCAGAGTTTCCCTCCAGCAGATAACAGATCTGAGGACGATGTCCACACCGTATGGAAATAGTGTAAGTCGGCTTACATAGAACAGCTGACAATATACAATACTCCAGCACTGGAAAGAAAACAATAAAGAGCTGCGGCTTCAAAGGACGAGGATCAACCACGGAACATGAGGGAAAAGAGTCAATTCAAAATGGTGTAAAACCAGAAATCTGACCAGCACCTGCAAATATACAAACAAAAGAATACGGCAGCACCCTGTAAGCGCTGAGAATTGTAGCTTTTAGCCCAGGAGAGGCATGATATTAGGTTAGGAAGCCATCAAACAAAGGTCACCTTGCCGTGGTTGATGGGCTCTCATGAATTGGCCCATTCATGCTCTTTGTGGCGAGTGGAGCCGTAGGGTCGCCATACTGAGTACTGCACCTCATTTAAGGTATGGTATTCGCTTCTGGTAAGGAGGGGGTAAATCACCGGTGTTCCACATTCACACTTTACATACAGCTTAGAAACCTTCTCTCTGGGGAGCTGGACTAGGGTAGACCAACACAAAGCTTGGGACTTTCTCAGTCACTAGGACAACCACCTGGGGGGGGCGGGCTCCAGTTGGGGTAGAAGTAGGAGCAACTTTACACAATCTTCAGGCAGTATAGCCAGGACGTCAGTTCTAGCGACTCAACACCTCCATCACCTTCTTCCTTTTTCTTCTTTTCACGGGGCCCGAGGCTTGGAGCTGCACACTCAGCCCGGGTTCCTCACTACTGCAGGGGTAACTCTTAGAAAGGACACTTTCCAAATACTGGTAGCTTCTTCCAACTTAATAGAGGTCGACGGGGCCCATCACAGCTGGTAATCGGTACTTCCCGGGCGAGCGGCATATTAGTACCTGGAACCGCAGCAGCCGACTCGGACTCTTATTGCTGGCACTTCGGCGCCAACGGCCACCGCCACTACTACTCTCCTCACCATCCTCCCCAGGGCCCGCTCCACCTGTGGGGAGCGAAACCATCATTGCTGCTATTACCATCCGCCCCGAAGGACAGCGACAGCTAAATCCTGGCTGCGTACCGCAGGTGGCGTCACAACAATCATTCCCAACCTCCACCTCCTATCCTCCTTTTATTGTGGACACCTCGGGGCAACGAAGTCGGGCAGGGCAACGAAGTCGGGCAGGGCCACCCGTGACATCCCCGGAACCCGACATCACCGGCCCGGCACGAGTAATTTTAACCCCCTGCCCCCTGGATGCCACATAAGTACCTTCATTTTTCTAAGTATATTCAATATAGCATTAATGCAGTTTACATGTTATCTTCGCGCTTACAGAGGCTGCGGTATTCAATATGGTGTAAGTTGTGTGAGTACCAATATTTAATCCCCACTTGTGGGGTATTTTCTATCCGGTCTGCTCTCCCCAAAACTCATAGCTGAGACAGGACTCTTGATGAACTTGTGCTGTATTCCTGTTATATCCCTGTAGACGAGGGCTACATAGAGAATTAAAATCACAATGTTGCATTGGAGCACTACAACTATGGAAAACAACCCAAATGTGTACGGAAACCCGGCTGACTGTCTACACGTCCACCCCCAGGATCGTTACCTGAGACAAGCAGTGGCATCTCAAATGTAACCTGTCACCTTGGAAGACATCATATACGGCAGAGTTAATCTGCAAGTAAATAGTGTTACAATGCTGCCCAGGAGCTTACTGAAAATTAAAGGAACCAGGAAAAAATGAAATTATTTCCTCCCTGAAGCCGACAGCTTTCAGCCATGGGGGCTACACTGTGATCAGACCCTGTAAGTCACGGTATGGTGACCGATTCCGTGAGTGGTGACTGTAACCACTCCGGAAAACAACGACCCATGACTGAAAGCCGGCGGCTCCCAGGAGGAAGTAACTTCATTTTCTCCTGCTAGCCGCACTTTCAGTAAAGTGGTCGTGCAGCATGGTAACGACATCTATCTTTTGAATTGTAAAGAGCTGTGGAATATGTTGGCGCTGTATAAATAAAATTCCTATCATTATCTGCAGGTATCATTTTCCAAAGTGACCGGCTCCCTTTAATGTCACGAGGCCACAAGTCACCCTGAAGCCGTTACCTGAGTGCTCTGGTTTGTGACAAAGTCCTGCAAAAAATGAACTATTGTCTTCTCATATTAGCTGCAAGATTTTAGATTTCTGAGACATAAAGGACGAACCGCCCGAACCACGGACAGCAGAAGCCAGTTGGCTCCACTGCTAGTGATGGGCGATCCCGAACACATAATAATCGTGTACACGATCCCGAACACGAGCTTTCCTGGGAAGCTTGTGTTACAGTTCAGGGGTCCAGGGGCTGTAAAAAAAGCACATTATTAAAAAACATTATGATCATACTTACAGGTCCCACGAACGTCCTGCAGACTCTGTTTCCCGGCCGCTTCTGCTTCTGGGTCCGATCATTGCTGTGCCCCCCGGTAAGCACCACTGATAAAAGGACCTTCCGTGCGGCCGTGCTGGGTGATGCCGATGCAACACTCGCAGAGTAACAGTCAAAGTTCAGTTAACAGGACCTTCGATGACATCATAGCCATGTGACCAGTCTGTAAGCCAATGTCTGTACAACATTCACACCAGACTGGTCACATGGCTATGACGTCATGGAAGGTCCTAAGCAGAAGCGACCGGGAGACAGAGTCTGCAGGAAGAGTCTCAGGACCTGTAGGTATAATGACAATGTTTATTATTAACTGTATTCTTTAGTTTACAGCCCCCCCCCCCCGCCCCATCCCATAACTGTAACGCTCGAGTTCAGTGATCGGACGCAAGCTCGTGTTATCTCGATCCCGACCTCGATCTTTACAAAACATTCGGGCGAAGCTCCCCGATTCCGACCATCGGAGGGATTGGCCATCACTAGTTACCAGTACTGAGCACCTGAGCATGGTAGTGCCCGCTCATCACTAGTTACCAGTACTGAGCACCCGAGCATGGTAGTGCCCGCTCATCACTAGTTACCAGTACTGAGCACCCGAGCATGGTAGTGCCCGCTCATCACTAGTTACCAGTACTGAGCACCTGAGCATGGTAGTGCCCACTCATCACTAGTTACCAGTACAGAGCACCCGAGCATGGTAGTGCTCACTCATCACTAGTTACCAGTACTGAGCACCCGAGCATGGTAGTGCCCGCTCATCACTAGTTACCAGTACTGAGCACCTGAGCATGGTAGTGCCTGCTCATCACTAGTTACCAGTACTGAGCACCCGAGCATGGTAGTGCCCGCTCATCACTAGTTACCAGTACTGAGCACCTGAGCATGGTAGTGCCCGCTCATCACTAGTTACCAGTACTAAGCACCCGAGCATGGTAGTGCCCGCTCATCACTAGTTACCAGTACTGAGCACCCGAGCATGGTAGTGCCCGCTCATCACTAGTTACCAGTACTGAGCACCCGAGCATGGTAGTGCCCGCTCATCACTAGTTACCAGTACTGAGCACCCGAGCATGGTAGTGCCCCCTCATCACTAGTTACCAGTACTGAGCACCCGAGCATGATAGTGCTCGCTCATCACTAGTTACCAGTACTGAGCACCTGAGCATGGTAGTGCCCGCTCATCACTAGTTACCAGTACAGAGCACCTGAGCATGGTAGTGCCCGCTCATCACTAGTTACCAGTACTGAGCACCCGAGCATGGTAGTGCCCGCTCATCACTAGTTACCAGTACTGAGCACCTGAGCATAGTAGTGCCCGCTCATCACTAGTTACAAGTACAGAGCACCCGAGCATGGTAGTGCCCTCTCATCACTAGTTACCAGTACTGAGCACCCGAGCATGATAGTGCCCGCTCATCACTAGTTACCAGTACTGAGCACCCGAGCATGGTAGTGCTCACTCATCACTAGTTACCAGTACTGAGCACCCGAGCATGGTAGTGCCCGCTCATCACTAGTTACCAGTACTGAGCACCTGAGCATGGTAGTGCCCGCTCATCACTAGTTACCAGTACTGAGCACCTGAGCATGGTAGTGCCCGCTCATCACTAGTTACCAGTACTGAGCACCTGAGCATGGTAGTGCCCGCTCATCACTAGTTACCAGTACTGAGCACCTGAGCATGGTAGTGCCCACTCATCACTAGTTACCAGTACTGAGCACCCGAGCATGGTAGTGCCCGCTCATCACTAGTTACTTATTTTAACTAGTCAATCTCTTTAATGGCAATTACCAACTGCTACTTCAATAATAATATATACAGTAAATAAAACTGAAACACATTTTTGTCGCTGCTATATTCGCAGTAGGGTACACAGACACTCTTCAACCCAAAAACGATTCAAGTTAAACTCAAATTGTCTTTCCAGGAAAGGAGACAAACTCTAGCGCAGCGCCACCTATTGGAAGTAGCGATCCTAAAAGTTAAATGTGGATTTTTAACAATCCTTTCAATATAACTTAGGATATATGCCAGGTCAGAATCCCAATTTGCAGACACGGTGTTTCGGGGTGCTTGCCCCTCGTCAGTGCAAAGTATGGGGGTGTCTGATCTGGCTATGAGAAGCTTTGTGGGACCACGGGGGAACACTATTCTCCTTATGGAGACTTTGCAAGCCAGTCTGACTGGATGCTAGTAAGGGGACTTATAGCTGCCACACCCCTCTGCAAAATATTCCAATTTTCTCTCCAGGACAGGAGACAAACTCTAGCGCCACCTATTGGAAGTAGCGATCCTAGCATTGACATAAGGACCCGGAATAATGACGTGAGGCACTGACTCCTGCCGTTGATGCTGAGAGCAGCGGTACATCTTTGCATTGTCATGAGTGAGCCATTAGCAGAGCAGGGTAAATCAATGGTAATTCACACTATGTGCACGCACTGTATGTTCTGGAAGTGTCCTTGAAAGATTTGATGTAATGAGGGGAACGGGTTTAATCCCTTCAGGAGAAGGAAAATAAGTAATGCTGAATACAAGGATCTGGAGTCAAGTGATTTCCTCGCGTCGGTCATGAACAATGAATAAATGAAGAATTCTCAATTATATAAGTGCACTTATCGGAGTTGTAATAAAACGTGAAGCTTATAGTAAATGTTTTCAGGCTAATACGCTTCGCTGCCCGTAATCACATCAGCAATAATGCCCGCCTCGGAATATTTTTGCCTTAAAATAATTATGTCACCAAATTTTTGCCTTCCAATGTGAGAACAACATAATACAGAGACAGAGACCTAGATTCCAGCGATGTGTCACTTACTGAGCTGCTTGCTGTAGTTTTGATAAAATCACTGTTTTATCAGCAGGAGATTATTACTAGAGGACTAAAAAAAGTAGTCTTCGGTATTCATGAGTTCTGTATAACTCGCCCACACCACTGATCGACAGTTTTCTGCCTATGCACAGTGTACACAGAAATAAATTGTATGAAAAATACCCTGACTATAAATAAATAAATTGCAGGTGCTTAATAACAGGGTACTTAGCAAAAATGTATATACTAAGTACCCTGTTATTAAGCACTTGCAATTTATTTATTTATAGTCAGGGTATTTTTCATACAATTTTTCTCCTTGTTTTTTTTTCTAGTCTTGAGGCTGCAATTCACATGCTTGTAATGTTGCATGTTTATTGAACATTTGTTACAGCTCAGTTTTTTGGTGTTTTTAGTGTACACAGAAGGCAGCCAATTAGTGGTGTGTATGGGGTTATACACAGAAAACTGCTAATCAGTGTAGTGGATGGTTTTATACACAGGAAGCTACCAATTAGTGGTGTGGGTGGGGTTACACACAGAAAGCTGCCAATGAATACTGTGAGCAGGGTTATACATATAAAGCTGCCAATCAGTGGTGTGGGTGGGGTTTTACACAAAAAGCTGCCAATCAGTGGTGTGGGCGGGGATATACAAAGAAAGCTGCCAATCAGTGGTGTGGGCAGGGTTATACACAGAAAGCTGCCAATCAGTGGTGTAGGTGGGGTTATACACATAAAGCTGCCAATGAGTACTGTGAGCAGGGTTATACATATAAAGCTGCCAATCAGTGGTGTGGGTGGGGTTTTACACAAAAAGCTGCCAATCACTGGTGTGGGCGGGGATATACAAATAAAGCTGCCAATCAGTGGTGTGGGCAGGGTTATACACAGAAAGCTGCCAATCAGTGGTGTAGGTGGGGTTATACACATAAAGCTGCCAATGAGTACTGTGAGCAGGGTTATACATATAAAGCTGCCAATCAGTGGTGTGGGTGGGGTTTTACACAAAAAGCTGCCAATCAGTGGTGTTGGCAGGCATATAAAAAGAAAGCTGCCAATCAGTGGTGTGGGCAGGGTTATACACAGAAAGCTGCCAATCAGTGGTGTGGGCAGGGTTATACACAGAAATCTGCCAATCAGTGGTGTGGGCAGGGTTATACACAGAAAGCTGCCAATCAGTGGTGTGGGCAGGGTTATACACAGAAAGCTGCCAATCAGTGGTGTGGGCAGGGTTATACACAGAAAGTTGCCAATCAATGGTGTGGGCAGGGATATACAAAAAAAAACTGCCAATCAGTTGTGAGGGCAGGATTATACAGAGCTCAGCAGAGAACTGGTAGCTCTAAAGCAGATAAAACATGGATTTTATCAAAACCGCCGCAAGCAGCTCAGTAAGTGACACATCACTGGAATCAGGGTCTCTTCCCCTACATGCTTCTCATAGATCATGTAGCAAAAATCTGGTGATAGATTCCCTTTATTGAATTTTCAAGCCAATAGAAAAAACATTTAATTCGAGCAAATTTTTATTGTTTTACTTCCCATCTTCCGATATTTACACTTTTATATCTTTAAATCAACATAGCCCCCTCCTAAATGATGTATATGCACCAGCCCAAGTGTCTCTTATGGGATGTAAATACAGCAGTCTGAGTGTCTCTTATGATATGTACATACAGCAGTCTGTTTCCTATGTGATGTATATACAGCCGTCTCAGTGTCTCCTAAGTGATGTACATATACTGATGAGCAAAAGGGTAACAAATGTTTACAATTTTTGACTTCCAGCCTCCGTACCTCACCATCCACTACAGCTTCGAATGTAAGACTACCATAATTTTATAGACAATCATCTTGGCTATATCATCCATAAATGTGACTTGTAAATATTTAGCAGATGATTAGTTATGCAGATTCTTCTCCTGTCACTACATTGTTACTGTTTTGCTCCTTTTTCATCTTGTATACTACAAATTACAACCTGTTATTACATTACCTAATAGCTCAGTGTTCCCAAATGAAAGGTCAATGGTTCGATTTGAGGAGCAGCCATGAAGAAGAGTTCCAAAGTCAAGAGAAACAGCATGATCCAGATCAGAAAATTGCCAAACTACATCATGTGAGATATAAACATTGTTACCCTTTTGCTCATCAGTGTATAGTAGTCTCAGTATCTCCTATGTGATGTATATACAGCACTCTCGGTGTCTCCTATGTGATGTATATACAGTACTCTTAGTGTCCCCTATGTGATGTACATACAGCTGTCTCAGTGTTTTCTATATGATGTGTATACAGTACTCTCAGTGTCTCCTATATGATGTATATACAGTACTGTCAGTGTCTCCTATGTGATGTATATGCAGTACTCAGTGTCTCCTATGTGATGTATATTCAGCAGTCTTAGTTTCTCCTATATGATATAAATACAGTACTCTCAATGCCTCCTATATGATGTACATACAGCAGTCTCAGTGTCTCCTATGTGATGTACATACAGCTGTCTCAGTGTCTCCTATATGATGTATATACAGTACTCTGTGTCTCCTATATGACGTATATACAGTACTGTCAGTTTCTCCTATGTGATGTAAAAGCAGTACTCTCAGTGTCTCCTATGTGATGTATATTCAGAAGTCTTGGTGTCTCCTATATGATGTAAATACAGTACTCTCAGTGCCTCCTATGTGATGTACATACAGCAGTCTCACTGTCTCCTATGTGATATACATACAGCAGTCTCAGTGTCTCCTATGTGATGTACATACAGCTGTCTCAGTGTCTCCTATATGATGTATATACAGTACTCTCAGTGTCTCCTATATGATGTCTTTACAGCAGTCTTGGTGTCTCCTATATGATGTATAAGATTTTCCACTGCTTGAGTTTTATGAACGTTACATGAGCCATGATGATTCTCCCACTTAGAGGGGACATGTTGTGTAATTTACATGTGTTTGGAACAACTTTCTGCTACAAGCCATTATTTACAAAACTTGACTGCGATCCAAACCAACATAAACCTGAAAAAGTAGTTGCAAGTAGCAGCATCATCAATACCACACCTCACAAAAGAGAAGCAGCTCCAGCCAAATCATTAGTGGTGAGCTATTAAAATGTTTAACCACATTTAACAGAATCATTTTCAAGTTGATAATTTTGTGTCGCGCGAATGATGGGATAAATATCCAAATGACCCTTGGCAAAAAAAAAAAAGTTCCCCACTCCTGGCTTCAACACCTCTGGATTCTTCTCCCATCGAGCACCTCTGGGACATCATTTGTCAACTTAATAAATTGAGATGTTTTGCAAATGTTTTTCCATTTCAGAATCAATTGAATATCATTAACATATCTAGTAACATTGTAATTGTATCATTTCACAACTTCTCGATGTTGCAGTTTCAATGCTGAGAAATTTATAAGCGAATTGCAAAAAATAATTACTATAATAACAATTTCTTTACCTGCTTTTGGTTCCTGTGCTTTCTTCACTTTGGAGAACGGCTTCGGAATATGGAGCAAATAACGATCTTCAGCTAATTACTCGGCTGCCGGCTCACATCAAACTGGAGATTTGTGCTGGAATCTGACTATCTAGGAATTAGCTACAGAAAAGAAAGAGAAATATTTTCATAATTACCTTAATTAGGATTTTTGTGTTGTAATTATAAAAAAACACGGATCCTTCAGTTTCTCTTATTTGCTGCATATGGAAGCTTTTGTGTTGTATTTTTTTATTTTTTCAGCCGAATGCCACCAATTATATATTACAATAAAAATGGCGCATGGCCGGACCTGCAGGGACTTGTTAGGAGGATTCAGCCTCTGTAATATAGGGATTAACCGGGGAGTGGAAGATGCGAGCAAATCGTGAACAAACATGAAAAATATCTCAAAAACGCAAATAAAAACTTAAACTGTAGAACTTAGTGCATTTAGAGAGGACTCGTCAGCAGTGGCATAACTAGAGCTTGATGGGCCCTGGTGCAAAATTTGGACCTGGGCCCCACCTTATGTTGTCAGATGTATGTATATGTAGGTATACATTTAGCATTCTAAATCCTATAAAGACATAGGAGTTACACCCCCCCTATTATGTAATAATGTCCCCCATCCTGGGCTTCTTCATCATAAATATATTCCCCCATCCTGGTATATATGTTCCCCATTCTAGCCCATATCCTGGTGCATATATACATCCCCATCCTGGTAAACATTGAGGGGCATTGATGGTTTCAAAAGGGGGCGCTCAGGGGCGTTATTACTCGGTTTGCCCCGGTATTGGCCAACACACCCTATGCCACTATTTTTGCACGGCCAATGTTAACATGTTGTGTTTCTTGTCATATGCCAGCGTCATGTTAGTGTGACATTGAGGGAAATGCGTTTCCTCTTTACAAGGTTTATGAAGAGCACGGCTGCTAGAAAGTAACAAATGACTATTGCAGTCTCATGGAAAGTGTGAACTGGAGGCTATTACCAATGAGGAGTGCTGAAGCTGCCGTCTCATTATGCGTCATGAGAGCCAGAGGGTCTGTACTAAGTACTAAAAATGCCATGAAGGGGCTGAATAATTCTGAGACTTTAGTTACTAAAAGCAACATTTGGTGCTGAATTCTGAAAGTTTATAAATGTTGTTAATAAAACTAACTGCAATTTTGATTGCAATATTGTCTGCGGGGCTTTGTTTCTGATAATGATATCAGCCTTAGCGTGTATTGTCGTGTTGTGTAAATTATAACAAATACCATATACATAATGTGGTGTCTCAGAGTGCAGCTGTGTATTTGTTACAGTAAAGTTCATGTTCAGTTTGCACCTGTTCACATTTGTCTGTTAGGAAGTGCCGTCAGTTTTTCTGTTAGGAAGTGTCATCAGTTTTTCTGTTAGGAAGTGCCGTCAGTTTTTCTGTTAGAGGAGGTGCCATCAGTTTTTCTGTTAGGAAGTGCCGTCAGTTTTTCTGTTAGGAGGTGCCATCAGTTTTTCTGTTAGGAGGTGCCGTCAGTTTTTCTGTTAGGAGGTGCCGTCAGTTTTTCTGTTAGGAAGTGCCGTCAGTTTTTCTGTTAGGAGGTGCCGTCAGTTTTTCTGTTAGGAAGTGCCGTCAGTTTTTCTGTTAGGAGGTGCCGTCAGTTTTTCTGTTAGGAGGTGCCGTCAGTTTTTCTGTTAGGAGGTGCCGTCAGTTTTTCTGTTGGGAAGTGCCGTCAGTTTTTCAGTTAGGAAGTGCCGTCAGTTTTTCTGTTAGGAAGTGCCGTCAGTTTTTCTGTTAGGAGGTGCCGTCAGTTTTTCTGTTAGGAGGTGCCGTCAGTTTTTCTCTTAGGAGGTGCCGTCAGTTTTTCTGTTAGGAAGTGCCGTCAGTTTTTCTGTTAGGAAGTGCCGTCAGTTTTCTCATTTTACATTGTGTAAATTGTATCAGCAATTTCAAAGATTATTACATTGTGTCAGCACGAGTGAAGGGTCAGAGGTTTTATAGGCAGGAATATCTCATAATGTGCTACAAGACAAGGAGAGGGCAATTTCTATACAGAACGGCCATCATTATAGCTATAATATACTCCGTTCCAAGGACTCTGGTTTCTGCTGATTTTTTACTTCTTAGAGCCTTATATTTGTAACTACTCTTACTTTTAGGTTTATGACAGGAGAAAAAAACCCTAATGTATCGACCGGTACCTATGTCTTGTAGAATGGTACTTATAATGCTTTTAACAAAAAAAAATGATAAAGGCATTCAATGGCAAGTATTAAAAAATTCTGTATTAAAATTATATATATATATCATAAAAATAATATAAAAATGTTAAAATATAGATGTGTTTCCACTGGCCCCTGAACGTCACGATGAACCCATTCGTCCAGCTTATGTGTGCTCGCCTGCCAGCTTTGTTGTATAGATTGAGACAACACCAGCAGAGTCACCTCATTATCAATAAAATGTGGGACTCTGTTACCAGGTTTTTGCTTCCCCATCTGAGAGCAGCGTAATATAGAGACAGAGACCCTGATTCCAGCGATGTGTCACTTACTGGGCTGTTTTCTGTCTCCTCTGCTGCAGATCTCGCAGTTATACAGAGCTGATGAATGTGCTGGACTACCTGCAGCATGCTGTGTAGTCCTCTAATTATAATCTCCTGCTGATTAATCAGTAATTTTATCAAAACTACACTAAGCATCTTAGTAAGTGACACACCGCTGGAATCAGAGTCTCTGCCCCTACGTTATGCTGCTCTCAGATTAGGTGGAAAAACCTTGTGACTGCCTCCCTTTAATGATATATAGGATTGCTGTAGGCAGGATACTAGCTAATACACTGTATACAGCTCATCTACGCTCCCTGGTCTCTGGAGGAAGGGCTGTATTGTAATAACTGGTGTCATCTCTCTGCTGATTGTCGGCCGTTCATTTCTAGCCGCCATGTTGCGCACACCCTGCGCCGCTGTCTGTAGTCGCACGTGCCTACCATATGGCTCCACCACACAAAAGTTTTTAAAATATATTGGAAAAACATATTTCTCTTTTTCCGTTTTACATCTGATAACGTGAAGCGCATAAGACGTTCCCTGTAAGTGAGGCATTTTCAGCGGAGTCTATGAATATTTTATAATAAATTGACCATGGAGCTGCGTTTGCTGTAAGTATGTGCACGGAGAGTGCCACGGGACGAGGATTTCTGGAATCAGGTCGCACGTTCATCCTTCTATTTCCAGGGTCCATCATGTTAGCAGCCGTGGGATGCAGACACTCGTCAGCTGCAGCAGAGCTTACACTCTAATATCGCCCCGTAAGGTTGCACAATGGTCTCTGTGCGATGGCGTGCCGTCCGTCCATGCGCTGATTTCTGCAGGGAATTGCTCTGTGATTTGGCGCGTTACGAGCGCATTCTGCGGAGATGATTTCAGCATTTGACACTGTGTTGACATTAATTAAACATGTTTCCAAACTACTCTCTCAGAAGCGGATTCTGCATCAGACCCCGCGAGCCGCGCTTGTTAACGGTAATGCAAATGCTCCTTACCCATTGCCCTTGCGCTCGTAAATTCTATTTTCATGCTTCTATTATTCCAATTATTCCCAGGAGTGGAAGGATTGGAGTTTCCTTGGAAACCGTCACCCCGCTGCTTACAGAAGGTGTCTTTTTGTGAAATGTTCACATGTAGAAATGCACAGTCTCAGAGTGAAATATTTTGGTCCACACTTAGCTGTTTATTTGGGGAATTCAATTTAATTTGCAGCGCTAAAAAAAACCAGAAGAGAGCTGTGCACGACTTTCTTGGGAACGCGGCGATACGAGGAGCGGCCATCGTTACATCATCAGGAGCATTCGTCATGGAGTTATGTGCACACATTGTATCATCATCATCAGGCGCATTCGTCATGGAGTTATGTGCACACATTGTATCATCATCATCAGGCGCATTCGTCATGGAGTTATGTGCACACATTGTATCATCATCATCAGGCGCATTCGTCATGGAATTATGTGCACACATTGTATCATCATCATCAGGAGCTTCGTCATGGAGTTATGTGCACACATTGTATCATCATCATCAGGAGCATTCGTCATGGAGTTATGTGCACACATTGTATCATCATCATCAGGCGCATTCGTCATGGAGTTATGTGCACACATTGTATCATCTCATCATCAGGAGCATTGGGAATGGAGTTATGTGCACACATTGTATCATCATCATCAGGAGCATTCGTCATGGAGTTATGTGCACACATTGTATCATCTCATCATCAGGCGCATTCGTCATGGAGTTATGTGCACACATTGTATCATCATCATCAGGCGCATTCGTCATGGAGTTATGTGCACACATTGTATCATCATCATCAGGAGCATTCGTCATGGAGTTATGAGCACACATTGTATCATCATCATCAGGAGCATTCGTCATGGAGTTATGTGCACACATTGTATCATCTCATCATCAGGAGCATTCGTCATGGAGTTATGAGCACACATTGTATCATCATCATCAGGCGCATTCGTCATGGAGTTATGTGCACACATTGTATCATCTCATCATCAGGCGCATTCGTCATGGAGTTATGTGCACACATTGTATCATCATCATCAGGAGCATTCGTCATGGAGTTATGAGCACACATTGTATCATCATCATCAGGAGCATTCGTCATGGAGTTATGTGCACACATTGTATCATCTCATCATCAGGCGCATTCGTCATGGAGTTATGTGCACACATTGTATCATCATCATCAGGAGCATTCGTCATGGAGTTATGAGCACACATTGTATCATCATCATCAGGAGCATTCGTCATGGAGTTATGTGCACACATTGTATCATCTCATCATCAGGAGCATTCGTCATGGAGTTATGAGCACACATTGTATCATCATCATCAGGCGCATTCGTCATGGAGTTATGTGCACACATTGTATCATCTCATCATCAGGCGCATTCGTCATGGAGTTATGTGCACACATTGTATCATCATCATCAGGAGCATTCGTCATGGAGTTATGTGCACACATTGTATCATCATCATCAGGCGCATTCGTCATGGAGTTATGTGCACACATTGTATCATCATCATCAGGCGCATTCGTCATGGAGATATGTGCACACATTGTATCATCATCATCAGGAGCATTCGTCATGGAGTTATGTGCACACATTGTATCATCATCATCAGGAGCATTCGTCATGGAGTTATGTGCACACATTGTATCATCATCATCAGGAGCATTCGTCATGGAGTTATGTGCACACATTGTATCATCATCATCAGGAGCATTCGTCATGGAGTTATGTGCACACATTGTATCATCATCATCAGGAGCATTCGTCATGGAGTTATGTGCACACATTGTATCATCATCATCAGGAGAATTCGTCATGGAGTTATGTGCACACATTGTATCATCATCATCAGGAGCATTCGTCATGGAGTTATGTGCACACATTGTATCATCATCATCAGGCGCATTCGTCATGGAGTTATGTGCACACATTGTATCATCATCATCAGGAGCTTCGTCATGGAGTTATGTGCACACATTGTATCATCTCATCATCAGGCGCATTCGTCATGGAGTTATGTGCACACATTGTATCATCTCATCATCAGGAGCATTCGTCATGGAGTTATGTGCACACATTGTATCATCATCATCAGGAGCATTCGTCATGGAGTTATGTGCACACATTGTATCATCATCATCAGGCGCATTCGTCATGGAGTTATGTGCACACATTGTATCATCATCATCAGGAGCATTGGTCATGGAGTTATGTGCACACATTGTATCATCATCATCAGGAGCATTGGTCATGGAGTTATGTGCACACATTGTATCATCATCATCATCAGGCGCATTCGTCATGGCGTTATGTGCACACATTGTATCATCTCATCATCAGGAGCATTCGTCATCGAGTTATGTGCACACATTGTATCATCATCATCATCAGGCGCATTCGTCATGGAGTTATGTGCACACATTGTATCATCATCATCATCAGGAGCATTCGTCATGGAGTTATGTGCACACATTGTATCATCATCATCAGGCGCATTCGTCATGGCGTTATGTGCACACATTGTATCATCATCATCATCAGGCGCATTCGTCATGGAGTTATGTGCACACATTGTATCATCATCATCAGGAGCATTCGTCATGGAGTTATGTGCACACATTGTATCATCATCATCAGGAGGAATGTTTTATTGTTTCAGTCCCTGTCTCCACAATTTCATCCGAACCCCTCAATAAACCCGCTGGGGCCAATTCAAGAAAAATATCGATGAAGACAAGCAGGTTCTGGAATGTACGAAGAAAATGGTCAAACACCACAAACGTCCTTTTTTACATCTTTTTTTACAGCTTGTCAATTTTTTATATTCAATAAAATATTTCCTATATCACTGTCCAATTTTTCTTGGTTTTGTTCTTCTTTTTCTCCATTTTTCAATCACCACAAACGTCCTGTAGAGTCCAACATGAATCTCAGTATTGGGAACCACAATTGCCAACTTTTCAAAAGTTGTGGAAGGGGAAATGAGCCAAAAACTTTTATATACCCATGTGTCCTGTCCCGCGCCCCTTCTGGGGTCCATCTGGATGCCACCACTCTGTCCAATCACAAAGCATCCAAAGTGAACCCCAGTTCTGTCTTTGCTTGGACTGTCTCTATTGTATACAATCCTAGCAAATCACAGCAGACTCAGATAAAAAAAAAAAAAAAAAAGAGGCGTGATTTGTGTACAGCCGTAAAGCGGGTACCAGAGGGGTTTGAGGCGTTTCCATGAAGACATGTATACCATCAGGTGCCACCTAGCGGGCGGGCAAGAGCAGCGGAAGATTAGATATCAGATAGGACAGGGTTAAATCAAGGTAGAGGAGGAGTGACAGGTGGCAAGTGGGTTGGCTAGTTGTGCGGGCCTTGTGGGGTGCCTGTTCTGGAAGGGTTCAAGTAAGGGAAGACGTAGCCACAATGTCAGAGCCAGTCAGGGAACCCTAAGGTAACCTCCAGAGGTCCGGAGCCTACGGCTCACCCCACTGGGCTTGGAGATTTGTGCCACTAGAGAGCCCAGAAGCGAATGAAGGTGTAAGGAAGAGGGGGGATTGGAGACGCAGACACAACAGCTAGAGGACGAGTTCCAAGATAGCGGAGGACAAGTCGAGAAAGAGAACCCCAAAAACACCATAAACAGAACCATGAGGAGCGAGACCATGTCTGCCATAACGGTGTGGAGAATAAAGTGAACAAATTTGTCTGCCAAGTGAATTCTGGTATTGTGTGGGTTACTATTTAGTCTATAACGAGGTCCGGCAGCGAAGTGATGGACACCAGTCTGAAGAAACCAGTAAGTGTCACGCACCACATCTGAAGTCACACCCGTACACGGAGTCTCCTTGGCGAAGGTGCACAGAGCCCGTATGGCCCAGCGTATGTGCCGCCCTTCAATGGCACCAAAGACATTTTTTTAACCCTCCTGTTTTTCTAGAGACATTTCAGGAGAGATTTCAAGTAATCATAGTTTTAATTTTTATTTAATAAATTACTAGTACACATGAAAATAAGTAACACACTATGAAGAAAAAGACATGGATCGCACATCCCAAAAAATACAATGATCTAAAGCCGTTAGGCAAAAAATTAAATAGAACATGAGGTTCTTTGTTACCATTCTGATCAGATTGTATTAAGCCCACTGCCACGTCACGGCGAACCTCTTGAATGGGTCCCTATTCTAAACCTTACAGTTCGGCACTGTACACTAACCACCGCTGCAGCAACAAAGCGCCAGCAGGGCAGGTGACCTGGTGCCTCTCAGCGCCCGTGCTGCAAGGCGAAGCCCCCGTGGCTCCAGGCACCATCGCGCTATGAAAATAAGTAACTGTAATATATTGTATCCGATAAATCTGCTTATTTCACCATCTGGACCGAGCATTCATTCTCAATCAATGGGTAAAAATCTTAATTCAATGAAGACAGAATTTTCCATTACTGAGATAAGAGATGACAGTTGGTGCTTCTGAAAATCTATGGAGTAGGAGGGAGGAGCTGGAGGTCGACACAGACACCCTGCGGCAATACTAATAGACGTACAGCTGGGCTGTGTGCACACACTGCGCTTTTATCATGTTTTGTATGTTTTTTTTAGTGCAGATTTGTTACAAAGCAAAGTGAATGAGAATCCTGACGTTTCATGCACAAGTTGGGTATTTTTCCTAGCAGATTTGCTGCACTATGTCAATTCTTACATTTTTTTGCTGCAAATTTCCCCCTTTCCAATGAATGGGATAAATCTGCACTAAAACCTGCTGGAAAAACTATCAAAAATGGCTGCATTTTTCGTGCCAAGAGATACAGAAATGGTGCAGAAATTTCTGCACCAATTATTAATCGTGCGCACACAGTCTTACAGTTCTTCATAGAATGTGATGTGCACCAACCGTCATCTCCAATCTCATCTCTGGGAATTTTATATTTAGAGAAGACACATTTTACCTGTAATATTAGAATGCTGAGAATGATCAGTCCAGGAGAAAGAAGCAGATTTCTGCAATGAGACATATTATTACATTTCTTATTCTCATGTGCACTGTTTATTTAAAAAAAAAAAAAAATAATCAAAGTAAAGTTCATCTTTTACCACTGTTACAAATATATACTGTATATATATTAAAGTGAAATCATATACATAATTTGGAAGAACACAGGTTTGAAGGTCGCCATATTCTAATAGTGTCAATTGTAGCAACTTGTGCAAAGCATGGGAGGATCTTTTGACCACGAGATTGCTACATTTATCTAAATGAACCGATACATGGAATGACATAAAACTAGTTACCGGCTCCCAGTGGGGGTCATGGATTAGCATGACAGGTCCTGAATAATTTAGGGCCTGACATTATAAGGCCACACTCCATGCTGTTCAGTTAATTATATTGGTGACAGCCCCATCTCCTTTCAGCAAGAACAAGGCAAAACCAAAATCTTCAGGTCTTATAGAGAACCTCACCGACCACTGGACGCCATATGTCATAACATCCTAATAACAGATCCTAAAATATGCTATTATTAAAGGTACTGTCTAGTTCAGACGACCCAATCTTATATTATGTGAGATTGCAGGTGAAATCTCTGGACCTCCATTAAATTTTAAAGGCTAAGTCAAGAATTATGAGGTCACCAAACTTGGGTTGTGTGGACAAAAAAAAAAAAAAAAGAAGAAATTGATGCCAATATTGGCTCGTTAGTGATCAACTCCAGTCTGTGACCAGCCCAGTTGTGCGTCTACATGTGAACCTCTCATGCACAGTCTCGGCAGTAATCCTGGCTCTCAATAGTGGAGCAGATGGAGAGAAGTGACCCATCTGCTGCTCTGTACATTGCGCAGGAACGCGCACATCTACAGAGACGTTGATTTCCGTCGTTATCATTTTTAAGAACTGCATATTTATTAATTTATGAGGCTTTTTCCACAAAGGTGATACAAATATGACCTGTTACTCGGGTTTATGGTCTCCTATCATGGACATTTATGGCACATCCAATAAATATTCCCCACCTGTCCCGGATCAGTCCGGTCTGCTCCCCTGCCCGTCATGCTACACTGATGCAGACTCAGGCGGTCGTGCGCCATCTGAGTATTCAGGTAGTTGGTGTCGATGCCACTAAGGAATTCAATTCTGCTTCTCCGAGGTGCCAGACACACTCAGCTCTGCTACTTAGCTGGGCTCTACTACATTGCACCATTCTATTCTTTAGTGCCCCTTGATGTACTCAGCTGTTCTACAATGCTGGGCTCTGCTACAGCACTTCTGCTCCCGCTCTTCAGTGAGGTTTCGGACATTTCCAGCTCTATTGAGTTACTGAGTTTTGCTACATCCTTATCCATCTCCGCTTTACTGCTGGGCTCTACTACATCACCAGTCAACAGATATTCACAGCTCTGTTGTTACACTTTGCTCTGCTACATCGCTGATCTCTACTTCATTTCTACCAGGAGTTACCTGACCTATTTAGCTCTGCTACATCCACAAGACTACTCTGTTTCATCGGTCTTCTTTGGGTCTCTGCCCACGATCAGTAATAGCAGCATTTTGGATGCAGAGTGTTTTCGCTGCTTCCAAATGCTGTGTTGTGCACAGTGCATAAATCATTGGAATCCCATGCCCACTCAGCTTCTCTTCTCCACAGTGTACACTGACAAGTGGTGCGGCTTCCTGAGCCTCAACATGTCAATTTATTGCTGCGGAGCGGCGAGGAAGAACAGAGAGAAATACCGCAGTGCCCCAAACTGTGCTTGTAGGCATGAGCCGCTATGGTCTCCTGCAGAGAGCACTTGTGGCCCCGCAGGAGAGGACACGCTGCGTCCAGGACACAGCATGTCCAGATTGTGCGCACCCACTCTTAAGGCCCCGTCACACTAAGCAACATCACTAGCAACATCGCTGCTAACGAACAACTTTTGTGACGTTGCTAGCGATGTTGCTGTGTGTGACATCCAGCAACAACCTGGCCCCTGCTGTGAGGTCGTTGGTTGTTGCTGAATGTCCTGGGCCATTTTTTAG
>NC_134360.1:8388202-8400702 GCF_048569485.1 Anomaloglossus baeobatrachus | reverse complement strand
CTCTTGGCAGTAAAAAAAAGATGCATTTTTGGTGTCATTTGTCTACAGTACATGTTTAAATAAAGTTTAATTAAAAAAAGAAGCTTCATTTTTTCACTCATTGCTTTCAATGATAAAAAAAAAGCAGCAAAAATGCTTAAAGTATTGACATTCTGCTTCTTCCAAAAATGCAGCAGTTTTACATTTCAGTCGGGAAAAAAAAAGTAAGGAGTGCGCACAGGAGATTTCTGGCATCTCAGATTTTGCTGGTACTGTAAAAAACAGCTTTTTATTAGCATGTATTTGCATAAAACCATTAAAAAACATGCAAAAAAAAATGCAGCAAAAACACCCCGTGTGAACATAGCCTAAGCCAGATGCTACATGCAAAAATTTTTATATAACATCCGGCGCAGGTGAACTCCATTGGATATTTTCGCACTCGTTCACCTCCGGAGACCTTCACCCGCCCCTGTAAGGATTTGTAATTTGCAGCCCCTTCGCACACTGTGGCAGTTCATTTTTTTTCTTTACTTTTCTTGTAAGAAATTATATAAAGAGCAAATGAACTTATTGAAAAGAAATAATTTGTAACAGCAAATAAAGTGAATTTGCCTGAAATGGAACCATAAACATTTGTCTTTGGCAACAATTTGCAGCAACATTCTAGAATGATCTGAGGTAACGTCCTGGAAACAATTTGCAGTAATATCCTACAACAATAGAGTTCATGTGATCTCACAGTTATCCACATTGTTGTTACATCGGGTGCCTTCTTTCGTAAGTTCCTAGCCTTACGGGTCAATTGTTGTCCTCTAATCCTGTCTGACTCTTGTTCTTGGGGACAATTCAGCCTGTAGATGCTTCCGGTAATCGTTTCTTGTGGGTAGCCCCCAATACACTGAGGGTGGATCAGCGGGCAGCTCTGAACTTTACCTAGTCTTGCTTTTAAGGCCGCTTTACATGCTGAGATATCGTGACCTATATCGCTAGCGTGCGTACCCGCCCCCATCGGTTGTGCGACATGGGCAAATCGCTGCCCATGGCGCACAACATCGCGCGGACCCGTCACACTACTTACCTGCCTACCGACGTCGCTGTGACCGGCGAACCGCCTCCTTTCTAAGGGGGCGGTTCGTTGAGCGTGACAGCGACTTCACAGCAGCATCACTGAACCGCCACCCAATAGAAGCGGAGGGGCGGAGATGAGCGGGACGTAACATCCCGCCCACCTCCTTCCTCTCATTGACAGCGGCCGCAGGTAAGGTGAGGTTCCTCATTCCTGCGGTGTCACACATAGCGATGTGTGCTGCCGCAGGAGCGATGAACTACTTTGTACACTGATCAGTAGCGATATTTGAGAATGTCACGATGAGCGATTTTGAACGTTTTTGCGATGATTCAAAATCGCTCATAGGTGTCACACGTAACGACATCGCTAAAGCGACCAGATGTGCGGCACAAAATCTGTGACCCAAACGAGATCGCTCGGGCGATGTCGCAACGTGTAAAGCCCGCTTTAGTCTATTTTGATTGGGTAGACCCTCCGCCACCGCTAACATTCCCCCGCTGCTCTAGCAGTTGTGCCACACGTCGCCTACAGTGGAGGAAAGCGCCAACTCGTCTACCTTTTAGGATAAAGCTGAAGAGCAAACATTATAATAGGGTCTTATCTGATGACGTTGGACAATAAGGTGCAGGGAAATGCCTACCTGGTAAAGCTGTGCATCACTCAAAAGGAATAAAGCTTATAATTAACAACTGCTGCAGACCCATGGGTTAAAAACTGTTAACAAGCCAGACGAGAAACAGTAGGTAGATCGTCTGCGCTAAGCAAGAATCATACAGGATACAAAGTAGACTTGATGCGGTTTTATAATCTATTAGTTTCAAAGTCTCCAGATGTCTTCTTGAGGATGTAGCCACATGCATGTAATTATATCCTGATGAAGAAGGCAGGAGACTTTGAAACGCGTAGATAGTAAAACCGCCTCAAGTCTACTTTGTATCCTGTATGATTCTGGCTTTGTATCCTAGACCGTTCCCTTGTGTCTCCATCAGCGGTGCAGACGACCCACCTGCTTCTGGCAACAGGTCAGATTTGGCTTTTTTGATCTCCCCAATAAGCTTTTCTCTGTGAGTTCCATTTTTATGTAGGGCTAAACATCTCCACATCCTTCCTGAATTTATCACTAGACAATTCTAAAGTAATCAACTATTAGAAATGAGCCAATTGATTCAATGCTAATCAAATTTTTGTTTAATTTTAGAAAATTAATTGGAGCCAAAGAATTCAAACAATTTGAGATTTGATACATATTAATCACCGCTAAAAAGCTCATTGCCATATTACACAAAGCTGAAGATCTAGAGAAGGCTCTCGGGACCTCAGGAGAAGCTTCCATAAAACACCTTGTAGATCTCAAATCACTACACTGAGGTCGGGTGACATAAGATGAGGTTTTAATCCAAGAGGATAGGACCATCCCGATTGGAGAACACCTTGCCGCGGTGGGACGGATTTTATACTTTTTTTTTATATTTATTATATACACCATCACTATTTACTTACTGCAGGGTTTGTGCTCATTTTGTTTCGATCTTAGGCTTTCTACATCACTACAGTCCTAAAAGACCTCACAATATCATACACATCTTATCAGGGAAAGTTTGGGCTTTGCCGTACTGGCGACTCACATTCTTGGGAACAAAATCGCCAAAACTGGCAAATTCAAATGAAAAAACATTGGCTCTTCTCTATCATGTTATGATGTGATTTTGTAACTTTTTCTTATGGCTTCTTGACTAGGATTCGAGGATTTCCAGGTTTTCTGAAAGGGTTTGGCCACTTTCTCTTGTTACTGAAGCCAATTTGACCAGCATTTCTCTCCATAAAATGGCGGCTTATGGAGATGCATGTGACCCGTCCATGGCTCTCCTCCAATAGAAAAAGAGCGTTCCCATGCGAGGTGATTTACAATTGGAGGAGGCTGATGGAGGCGCATGTGACCAGACCTGTCCATCAGAAGCCATTGTATGGCCTGAAAATATGGTCAGTTTAGGAGAAAGCTGCCGACCCCAGTCATATAACTTAATATGGTTTTGCAGTTCCATTTTTCGGATCATCTCTATAAATCCCTTGCTTAACTAAACTAAATAAATGTCTTCCTTTAAGTGTAAAACATACAAAAAAAGGCTGGTTATTCACCTAACGCTCGGATAGTCGGGGTTGGGCTCAGTTCACACTACTATAAGAAATCTCTATTTTTTGCGGCTATAATGTAAGATTAATCTTTTTACAAGATGACACAAGCAGACCTCCGTGGACCTCATTAGTTATATTGGGATTAACCTGGTTTCAGCTGTGTCTGACACTATAAAGGACATTAGGTACATCTGTCAGAGGTTGTCAGCTCAAAGTCTACCTTGGACTGGGTGGGCAATAGCCACTTCATCTAGCATATCTCAGAAGAACCCTGGTCTTCATGCTTTAACCCCTACACAGGGATCTGTACTTACAACAGGGCCCCCTGTATTGCATCCACGGAGTAGCTACAGGCCGGAAAAGCGAGTCAGAGGCAGAAATTGTCAAATAAAGCCGGGTCAGATCTAGGGACAGAAACCGTATCAGAACACAGAAATGTAGTCAGGATTACAGTTGTGGCGCCCTGGACAAGCCAGGGGCCACAGAGAACAACACCAACACACCCCACACTCCCAGTCAGGCACACCAAAGTCAGACACAAAACCCTTGTTGTCTTCCTCCAGGGGCTGATGTTCACATCAGGGGGTGGGCCAGGTGGTTGGCCCCGCCCACCGAGGAGTTCACAGTCCTGGAGGCGGGAAAAGCAGGCAGATGAGAGTTGGAAGTGAAAGTGGAGAGGGGAAGTGAAGTGGCAGTCAAGCAGCCTGAAGTTGGTCCGGGTGTGTGGCCCGGACAGATCAGCAAGGTTGGCAGATGGTGGTGACCGTCTGCAGGAATGGCCTATCGGAGTTTATCGTAAGGACCGTGGACGGGCGGTGGCCCGGCGGTACCGGACCGGTACACAAGGAGAAGTCAGCACCATCTGGCAGGGGCTTACGGACCCCGGTAAGGCTAGGAGTCGCCATGAATTTGCCAAATCCGTTAGCGAAGGGAACCTCCTGGGTTTGCCGACAGAAGGCAACCGTCCAACCGAGAGAGGGAAACACAGTCACCGCCAAGGCTAAAGTTCCCAGGGCCAGCGCCTGTGGGCAAAAGGGGCTCCTCCAGCCCATATCCAAGCTGGAGAGCGGGTTACCGGTGGGAACCCATCGGAACCGTTTACACTACAAAGGTGCAGGGAAAGGCAGTCACCATTAACCTGCCGGGAGAATCAACACCGCAGCCGTCTGTGGGACCCGTCCATCCAGCCGTGTGTTTTACCGAGAACTGTGTCCTCATCATTGGCTGAGTGAGTACCACCGTGCCGTGCGGCACAGCGCTGCCCCCACGACCCTGCACCTCACCAGGCCCCGTAACTCGCCTGCCATCCATCCCTACCCCTTCACCGGGCCCCGGGACAACCAACCCCCTACCCAAGGGGAGAACTAACATCCTGGCTGCTCCCTGTGATCGCTCCCGGGATCCCCGTCCAGAGCAGCGGTGGTGTCACCAATATCACCACAACCGTGGGTGGCGTCACGGACAATAATCAAATCCCCACAATCAAAACCCACCCTTTTCACTCACGGGCGAGGAGTGCCGCTCGAGTCCCTGGGATCCGGCCCACTGCTCGAGCCACCACCGAGCAGCAGCAGCCGCAGCAGCAGCGGCTGGACCCGAGCAGTGGGATAGCGCAGCGTCCCCTCCTCCGCCCGCGACACAGTCAAGGTCAGATACCAGGGGGTCAGTTAAAGAAAAGTCAGAAGAAATAAAGTGAGATTCACAAGCCAGCTGAGGATGAGAATTGAAGTATCAGGAGGAGCACCAGTGTACCAAGAGAAAACTATGCAATAACTGGCAACTCCCAACATACTACTGGGGGTTTAAGTAGGGTGTCCTGCTGCACTATTAGCCACATCAAAAAAATTGATCACCCCTGCTGAGCTGCTGTGTAGAAAACAGCACATGCACAAGAAGGTCTAAAGGCCGCTTTACACGGGGCGATATGTCGTGGGATCGCACCCGCCCCCATCGTTTGTGCGGCATGGGCAATTTGTTGCCCGTGTCACACAAATAATTCAACCCAGAATTTGTCCCCAAATCAGGCAACAAATAAGTGGTTCATGTTAAAACATAATTTTTATTACATTCATTAAAAAACACATTACAAACATTAAAAAACAGAGATAAGTCCTGTGGGGACCTGATATATACCCAGACTCAAAATAACAATCATAAAGGGATAATATGCATTAATAGTATAAGGCCACCAAAACCCATAAACTAATTTGCATAGAGTAGTGCTGCTAGTAAACTACCATACAGCAACTAAACTACTATAAGATGTATATAAACTACAAAAGATGGGTTAAAGTGCCAAAAATCATGCTATTGCCTGCTGCCCTATTACCCATAATCTACTTTGTATAGAGTAGTGCTGCTAGTAAAACCACCATACAGCCACTGAACCACTACAAGTTGTATATAATCTAAAAAAAATGGGTTAAAGTGCCAATAATCATGCTATTGCCTGCTGCCCTATTACAACATAGTATCAAATCCTAGTAACTTTAAGCCCTAATAGCTACCTGATATTGAATAAATTCAGGATCTGGGTGATCGGTCCCTCCACCCCAACGCCGTTTCGCCCTTGCTTCTTCCGGGGGCGTGTCACACAAAGTCTTAATCCCCTGTCACATGTACTTACCTTCCAAATGACCTGGCTGTGGGCGGCGAACATCCTCTTCCTGAAGGTGGAGGGACGTTCGGCGTCACAGCGACGTCACGCAGTGGCCGTCCAATAGTAGCAGAGGGGCGGAGATGAGCGGGACGTAAACATCCCGCCCACCTCCTTCCTTCCGCATTGCCGGCGAGACGCAGGTAAGCTGCAGTTCATCATTCCCGGGTGTCACACGGAGCGATGTGTGCTGCCCCGGGAATGATGAACAACCGGAGCACAGAAGGATGTTCGATTTTTAGAAAATGAGCGACGTGTCAACGAGCAACGATAAGGTGAGTATTTTTGCTCGATCACAGACGCTCGTAGCTGTCGCACACTACGATATGTCAAATGATGCCGGATGTGCGTCACTCACGACGTGACCCCGACGACATATCGTTAGATATATCGTAGCGTGTAACATGCCCTTAAGTCTACTTATTCTAAGCCTGGCCTGCATAACATATGGCCCATGAGCCGCATGGGGCCTTCCAAAGGATTCATTGCAGTCTGTGGACTTATCTAGGAGATTCCACCTCCCCTTCTATATTCAAATGAATTCACATCCTCCAGGCACAAATGCTTTTGCACACATGAGCACTGGGATTGGGGCAGAGGAGCGCTTGTCAGCTCCCACCCCCACGTGCAGCAGCATGATGAGGTCAGCACGCTTTGACATCATCACAATGTCGCTGACACTTCCGCATTACAGAGTCAGTAAAGATGGCAAACAACAGTAAATGTACCGTGAAGGAGCCGAAGATCAAATGTCCTATCATTTTGGATGAGGGGGCGTTGATGTTACTGGCACATAATGGGGGGACAATTGTGAAAGGGGGCACAGTATAGCAAAAGGCAGTGGGGTCTTACTTTATGCAAAAAGGCAATGTGTGAGAGGGGGGATATTATGGATAAGGGCAGTATGGGGGGAAATTTTAAAGAGGGGGTGTGACGCCCTGGCCTACCAGGGCGTCACAGGGTATTGTGCAATCTGCCCTTCTGCACAGTATCCACTGCTCCTTGGTTACGGATCCTGGCCCTTTGGTGTTGCTAACAGCAGAGCCAGTAAAAATCCTAGGAGCACTTTGCACCATTCCCACCAGACACACCATTGGGGGGCCTGAAGGGAATAGGCCGTCCACATGGGGGGTTGGTAGGGGAAGGTGAGAAAGTGACAGGAGACGTGGGAGAGAAGGGAGAAAGGATTGGAAGGAGTAGGAGGTGGAAGGTGACTCTCTGCGAGGAGAGGTCACTGGTCTGGAGCAGGGCTCCTGAAGTCTACTAGGTGGCAGACGTTGGTCTGGGCCTGGCAGGAGCTGGAACCCCAGTTGCAGGGGATTGCGTCAAGGGGCATGGACTGCCGAGGAGGGCAGCCGGTGGCCTTGAGCCATCACCGGGCAGGAGCCAGGGCACGACGGGTACGTGGACCCAAGGCCGGGAAGTAGCATCACGCATCCCGGTAATTTACCCGATGGAGGTGAAGACTTCAAGATTCATCCCCAACCCACTCCAAAATCGGGGTACTAGCGCACCGATGGAATAGGACTTTCTCAAACTACAGACCAAAGAAATCCTACGCGTGAACCCTGAGAGCAAGCTCACTCCGTTAGCCATACGGGTGAGCGGGACCCAAATAGTTCCAAACTTGAGGGTCCAATAGTGAGAAGGTGCCACGGAAAGGGCCACAGGCTAACAGCAACATCAAGGGCATGGATCCACGCGTGCTCCCTCCCTGCTGCAGCGGTGCTCTGAATTATGGTTTACAAGCTGTTGGTGTTATTAATCTTTGACTGAGTGAGTATGCTGAAAAACCCTTTTCCTCTCCCCAACGGCACCTTATCACCAACACCCAACGGGCCCGGGGCACAAACCCCCTACCCACGGAGGGGTTAAAACATCCTGCTGCCACACAATCGCCACCGGGCTCCCAGCTCCCCAACAGCAGCGGTGGTAATCCAAATTACCACGCACCGTGGGTGGCGTCACAAATTTCTAACTCCCCTGTATATATCCCCATTTTACAAATTCGAGTGTCCGCGCGAACCCCCGGGTCCGGAGACCCCTCGAGCCACCACGGCTCCGGATCCAAGCGGCTCGGCCGCTGGCACGGGGGCGGTACAGGGGAAGTGTGGGGGACAATGTGTGTGGGAGGGAGGATATTATGGAGAAGGGAAGTGCAGGGGATATTTTGTGCAGTAAGCACAGCAATTAGGGCACAGCATGGGAGATATGTTTATTTCTCTGGCAGTATGATGATACTATTTTTTTTTCAAGGGCCCAGTGTTGAGAAATTCTGCTGAAGACAGAGAAGAGAGAAGTCTGCAGAGATGAGCTCTGGGCATGAAATCTTAGAATGCAATCTGCACTATATGGAGACAAAGCAGATGGGAACAACTTCAATCATCAGGCATCCTGACATACCAGCTAGACTAAAGAACTGAGGCAGGCTTTCAGGGTTGCTGAGATGGAAGAGATCTCATTCCAAGGAGCACTACTTCATATACAAACAGTCCCTCACCAATTTCAAGTCCACACTCACTCCTGAAAAGCAAACTTACTTTTCTCTCATATCTTCCCTGTCTCACAACCCTCAACAGCTATTCAACTGTCATGGTCTTCTCTTTTTGACTGTTTGTGACAAGCTCAGGTTTGGTTTTCCTCTCATCCCATCCTAGACCATACACACATTAACATGTTTATTTCTTTGTGCACACGAGGGGCTATTCAGATCATTCTGGAGCTTGTCCCGCAGGTGGACAGATGCATGCACTCCTTGCTACTACGGTTGTTTGGTATTTGGTCGTGTGGACATTTTCCTTCGTGTTGGAACTTTCCAGTTATCCTTCTCGGTACCTGTTCACCCACGTGTGTTTCCCCTGCTTGTTGGAGCTTGAGTGTTATTACCCCCCCCCCCCCGTCTGTTTGTGTTGGTGGGCTTTTTGGGAGATCTCCATCACAGTCTGTTCTCTTGGTTGGTGGGTGTGGAGGGGTGTGGAGAGGACATCACCATCAGGGCCAGGATAGAAGATAGGGAGAGGCTGGGGGCTCAGATGTCCCTACCTTCAAGCGTAATTCTCAGTTAAGGGTCATCCTAGGGTACATCCCTAGCTTAAGGGTAAGTGCAGGGCCCCCTGTCCACTCTCTCTCCCTAACCGGTCACGCACATCCGTGACATTAATATTCCCAATTCTCTCCTCCATCTACATGTTCACCCTGCGACAGCTCATAGAGGCCCAAGGCTTGCAGTATCACCTCTATAACACTCAGATCTACCTCTCTTGATCTGACATCACCTCCTTACTAACCACAATCCCACAATGTCTGTCTGATATTTCATCCTTTATCTGTTTGATTTCTAAAACTTAATGTGGGCAAAATAGAATTCATCATCTTTCAGCTGTTCCCCGGCCCTTCCTCTCTGACAATCCCTTCACCGTCTTTCCATTGCCCAAAGACTCCAATTGAAAGCCTTAACTATGACATACAAAGCCATTCATAACCTCCTCCATACATCTGTGGCCTAGTCTCCTGGTACCTACATCAACGCATCCTCTAATCCTCAGAAGATCTTCTTCCCTGACATCTTATCTCTTCTTCCCACTATCGCATAGAAGATTAGTCCCGTGCATCCTCCATACACGAACTCTTTACCCCAACATATCAGATTGTCGCCTACCGTGGAAACCTTCAAAAGGATCCTGAAGACCCATCTCTTCTGACAAGCCTACAACCTGCAATAACACTCAGTCCACTATACTACTGCATGACCAGCCCTGCCCTCACCTACTGTACCCTCACCCATCCCCTGTAGACTGTGAGCCCTCGTGGGCAGGGTCCTCTCTCCTCCTGTACCAGTCCGTGCCTTGTACTGTTCATAAATATTGTACTTGATTTATTATGTATACCCCTTTTCAAATGTAAAGCGCCATATAATAAATGGCGCTATAATAATAATCCTAGAAGATGTCACCTATAAAAGGTACCTGTATGTAAATGTTTGTGTGTGATCCTGCCTGCGTCTCATGCGTACTGTGGTTACTGTATGGTCCACAGTCTGATGATAGCTGGTAACAACAACTCCCAGCATCTCCTTACTATTGTGAAAGACTTGGGCTGACCTGACATTGCAATTGATTGTTGGACTTTTCTTGATATATTCATGTACTAATGGTGGTTCTAGTGATGAATTAATGTACTGACAGTGGTTTTGACTCTGCATTCATGTACTGATGATGTTTCTGGCTTGGCATTTGTGTAATAACAGGGTTATGGCACTGTATTTATATACCAATGATGATTCTGGAACTGAATTCATGTACTGACACTGGTTCTGGTGCTGCATTCATGTACACATATAGCAATCAAATACATGTTTTTTTTTAAAAACTTACAAATCCTCAATACATACAGTTTTGAGATTGTGAAGAGCATTCTGCGAGTTTCTGCTCCAAAAAAATCAGTAAGTGATTTTTATTTTTGCAGAAACTGGGCAGAATCTCTTCAAATCATCCTCAAATTCTCAAAATGTGGTTTCTGGTGATGTTTTCATGTATTGATTGCGGTTCTAGTGATGTTTTCATGTAAAGTACAACTCTAAAATTTTTGTGGCCCTTGGGATTGGCTCAATGTGACTAAGCGGCCCTTAGAGAAAAAAAAATAATTGTACATCGCTATTCTAAGCCCTTGATTGTCAATTTAAATTAATGTATCAAAGTACCTAATTATTCTCAGAGTATCATGTAGATACTAACTTAAGGAACCCCTACTTGTTAAAGGATTTCTAGAACGCAGCTTAAATGTACTGCATTGTTTAAGAGAACTTTTAATTTTAGAATTTAAAAAATTCCTCTAAAATGATTATTTTTTGCTATTTTTGTATCTTTTTTTTTTAGGACAGAACAGGCAGTTACCAGATATTCACTGACTTGATTGGACTTGTCACTATCTTCAACCACTTTCATACATTTCAGTTAACTCATCTTACCTTTTCTGACAATCTTGTGTTTTGGTTTTTTTTTTTGATTTTTGGTTTTTTTTTTTTAGAAATACCTGAAAATGTTTGGTTTTTTTTAGAAATCAAAAGTTAATATTTTTTATATTTGATGAGGGAGCCTTATTCTAAAGGAAGACAATTTATGCTCTCATCTGTATAAGCAAAGAATATATTAAAATAAAATATTTTCCATTAGAAGCCTAAGGATTTAATAATAATAATAATAATAATAATAATAATAATAATAATAATAATAATAATAATAATAATAATAATCATATGACAAATCTGCCTCGGAATCAAAATTCTCTAAGCACCTACAAAGCTAGAAAAAAATTGTTCTGTATTATATTCCAGGTTTATAAATGATCTCGGTGGGGGGCGCAGGATTTTGCAGTTGTTTTGTCCAAACAGGACTCTAATCTCTCATCAAAAGTTCAAGTTTCAATTTAGATTTCCTGTTCACCGGTGGCTAATTAATGGATTAGTACCTGCAGAATGATGGGACACAACGCAAATTCTGCCGATTTCCACTCAATACAATTACTTAACCCACAATAATACAATGTTTCAGCGCAGAGTATGAAGTATATGGCATTTCAGCAGGAAAGTAATAAGCCAGATAAAAAAAAATATAATAATATATGACATTATCACATGTGGCATTATTACTCTATGTAAATACTAAATACTGTCTACAATAGATATAGAATATAGTCTGTACAGAGTTATTCCTGTTCTTAGACCCATTCTCCCGTCTCTATGCACATTGTACCTTAGCAGGGCCGGCGCCAGCACCCGGCAAACCCGGTCAAATGCCGGGGCCCTGAGCTGCCGGGGAGGCCCACTCACGGTGGCAGGAGTGGCACACTGTTACTCAGGGGGGCCCGGTGGCTGCGCTGTCACCGCCCCCCGCCGAGGATCGCGCTTTCAATTGCATCGGCATCGCAGGTGCCGATACAATTGAGAGCAATGATGAGGGAGTGAGCGGCGGCTGCCTCTTATCATCCTCCCCGCTGTGACTGTCGGTGTTCTGACAGCTCTGCAGAGGACCACGGTGACGTCATCACTGCGCGCCTGCTGAGAGGTCAGAGAGAGCGAACAGCAATGGACGACACGCCGAGGAGACCGGATCAGCGGGGGGACGAGGAGAAGTGAGCCGCCCCTCTACTGACACTGGGCTCCCCTGACTCACAGGCCGGCCACTACACAGTGGCACTAGTACACATAGGGGCCCGGCAGCCGCTCTGCAGAGCCGGCTGCCGGGCCCCTATGTGTAGTGCCGCTGTGTAGTGACCGACAGTGCGGGGCCAGCCTGTGAGTCAGGGGAGCCCAGTGTCAGTAGAGGGGCCCCTGACCTGGAGAGGCCGCCAGCCGTGTCTGAGCTGCAGGAGAGCTCCTGACCTGCACAGAAGACGGAATACTCCATCCTGCAGGACCTGCGATGATGTCACGCCCATGTGACTGTGTGGGAGGAGACACAGGATGCCGGCAGAAAGCAAAGATACTGAATCCTGACGGAGATTTGGACACATGATGACTGGTAATAAGAAAAGAGGGGACACGAGGGGAAAGGGGGCTGCAGGGTGAGGGTCATATGACAGAAGGATGTGAAGGGTGCAGAGAGCTTGAGAAGGGTAAGTTGGGGTACAGGCAGGGTGAGATATGTGGGCAGGGTGTGTGAC